>NW_025967555.1:0-4405 GCF_021869965.1 Rhincodon typus | reverse complement strand
ATAAGATGAGAGATTTTAACAAGACCTGAGGGCCAACTTTTTTCACACACACTGTGGTTCACATATGGAGTAAACTGCCAGAAGAAGTGATAGATGTAGGTACAATTACAACATTTAAAAGATATTTGGACAGATACCTGAATAAGGGAATAATAAAAAAAAAAGAGATATGGGCCGAATGCAGGCAGGTGGGACTAGTTTAGTTTGGAGAAACTTGATCGGCGTGTGCGAGTTGGACCGGATGGTCTGTTTGCATGATGTGTGACTCTTACTCTATAAGTACTATTGCTAATAACAGTTCTTAAACCAGGACCAAAGCTTTACATTAAAATCATGAGGTGCCATATGGATTTCTACCGCACATCCTGGTTGTTCTGCAACTCTTTTATATGGAGAAGTGGTTTATTAGTTGCTCATCTAATATTGATGTTGGAGGAGTGGAATGTGGTGTTAACTGTTGAGAGGCTTGTGTTTTGATTGCAACAAAAATTCTGAAAAAAAAAGTTTCAGTTGTTAAAGTGTCTAGCATTTAGTTATAAGTTTACCTTTATCAGCTATTTCAAAGCAATACTTTTCCCCGAAAATACTTGAATGTACTGTCACCTTCCAATTCCATGCCCATCTTTTTGACTGCTTCCTATTTGAACTTCTTTAATGAGTTTTCCAACCCAGCATTAAAAAGACTATTACTACGCTGTACATTATGATTTCCATAATATGTAGATAATGATCAAATGCCCTGTTACTACATCCCTAATAATAGATTCCAGCATTTTGCGTACTGATGTTGAGCCAACCAACCCATAGTTCTTCCTGTCTCATTCATGTTTAGATAATGGGCATGTGTTTGCCTTTGAATTCTTGGGACTATTTCGAATCTGAGGAATTTTGGAAGATCAACCCAATGTACCTGCTTTTCCTGCAGCTGTCGCATGGAAGTTGCTAAATACAAGTCATCAGGGCCAATTGATCTGTCACCATTTAGTTCCATGAAATTCTCCAGTGCTACTTGTGCTAATGTCTTTGGGTTCCCCATTGTTGCTGGACTCATTGTTTCCTGTTGCTTCTGGAATGTTTTGTGTGTCTTCCACTGTGAAAACACACACAAAGTCTGTGTTTGCAGTTTGCACCATTCTTCTTTCCCTCGTTATGATTTCATCTGTTTCTGTGGACCAATGTTTACTTTCATTACTCTCTTCCTATGAATGTGCTAGTAGAAATGTCTACCATCTGGTTTTATATCTCTTACTAGTCTATATGCATTTCATTTTTATTGATTCTTTAACCACTAACCGTCGCTTGTCTACCGTCATATCTTTTGATATAGTTTTCCAATATATTCCCACCAATTTGCATCAGTTACCTACATGGCTTGCTTTGTTTAGTGTGAAGATTTGAGTTTTGGAATTGACTAAATAACGTTCACTCACAATATGAAATTCTATCATCTTATCATTGCAAAAGATCCCTTTCCTACAAGGTTATAACTTGACCCTTTCTCACTGCATAATGCTAGATCCAAAACAGCCTGTTCTCTATTTGGTGACATACTGCTGTAGAAAAATATCTTGTATACATTTCATGACGTTGTCCTTCAGATTCACTTTATCCACCCCAGCCTGCATGGCTATTAAAGTCCTCCATGTTACTCTACAAGATAGTAGGAACTGCAGATGCTGGAGAATCTGAGATAACAAGGTGTAGAGCTGGATGAACACAGCAGGCCAAGCAGCATCAGCGGGGCAGGAAGGCTGATGTTTCGGGCCTAGACCCTTCTTCAGAAATGGGGGAGGGGCAGGGGATTCTGAAATAAATAGGGAGAGAGGGGGAGATGGATAGAAGATGGATAGAGGAGAAGATACGTGGAGAGGAGACAGACAGGTCAAAGAGGCAGACATGGAGCCAGTAAAGGCGAGTGTAGGTGGGGAGTTAGGTCAGGTCAGTCCAGGGAGGATGGACAGGTCAAGGGGGCGGGATGAAGTTAGTAGGTAGGAGATGGGGATGGGGCTTGAGGTGGGAGGAGGGGATAGGTGGGAGGAAGGACAGGTTAGGGAGGCGGGGACGAGCTGGGCTGGTTTTGGGATGCGGTAGGGGGAGGGGAGATTTTGAAGCTTGTGAAGTCCACATTGATACCATTTGGGCTGCAGGGTTCCCAAGCGGAATATGAGGTGCTGTTCCTGCAACCTTCGGGTAGCATCGTTGTGGCACTGCAGGAGGCCCAGGATGGACATGTTGTCTGAGGAATGGGAGGGGGAGTTGAACTGGTTCGCGACTGGGAGGTGCAGTTGTTTAGTGCCAACCGAGCGTAGGTGTTCTGCAAAGCGGTCCCCAAGACTGACCTATCTCCTCCCTAACCCCACACCTACACTCACCTTTACTGGCTCCATCTCTGCCTCTTTGACCTGTCTGTCTCCTCTCCACCTATCTTCTCCTCTATCCATCTTCTATCCGCCTCCCCCTCTCTCCCTATTTATTACAGAATCCCCTTCCCCTCCCCCATTTCTGAAGAAGGGTCTAGGCCCGAAACGTCAGCCTTCCTGCTCCTCTGATGCTGCTTGGTCTGCTGTGTTCATCCAGCTCTACACCTTATCTCATGTTACTCTACGACCTTTGTTTCACGTCCCTCTAATTTCCTGAGAAGAACTAAGTCAGGATTGTTGAAGCAGATTGGAAAAGAAAAGATAGGTCAGGGTCTTTGTGAAACAGACTGGGAGGAGAGTGCAGCAGATCAAGATCATTGTGAGGCAGACAGGAAGGAATACCAGGGCAACCTTCAGACAACCAGTGTGCTTCAATCCAGCTTATTTTTGGAGGCCTTTTTGTGGGGGAAAAAAAAGCATCTGTTACTTGAATTGCTTCTTTACTTCATATAATAATTACAAAATAGACAGGCCTAATCATAGTTCCTTGGGGAGAATAAAACAAACACTTTTTTTTCCTGGTGAAATGAAAGATGGCAGTCATTCGTACTTGTTGAAATAGAAGAACTTGTATTGAAAAGATATTAAGGTTGTTTATCATTATTCGGATACTAACTCAAAATTTGTGTTTCTGTAAGTTTCCTTATATTTTTGCTTAGAGTGTCCAGTATTTGACTAAGTGAATCAATGTTGTACCTATGTAACACTCATTTTGCTTAATTATTAGCCTTCACCTCTTGAACTTGGGTTTAAAATCCGTGCCTTGAGAAAATACTAATTTAAGAAAAAGTTTCTTAATTCTTCATGGTTTTAAGAATATGGATGTTTACAGTACAGATGGAGGTAATTCAGCCCATCACGTTCTGCAATGGTCAACAAATGCACTGCGCTAATACGATTTTTCAGCTTTTGCCCCATAGTCATGAAGCCTTTGACAACGCAAGTGAATATACAAATGCTGCTTAATGTTATGAGAGTTTCCAAGTCAACCACACTGTCAGACAGTGAGCCCCAAACACACTCTGCCCTCTGAAAAATAAAATCCTCCTCCCTCTCCTCTTCGTCTTCTACCCCTTACCTTAAATCTAAGCACTACCTATTGACCCATCTAATAATGGAAACAAGTATCTCCTGTCCAACCTTTCTATGCCCCTTTGTACACCTCTATCAGATCCCCTCTCAAACTTCACTGCTCCAAGGAAAACAGCCCCAGACTATCCAAGCTTTCTGCATAGCTCAGACCCTTTGGTCCAGGCAACATCCTGGTAAATCTCCTCTGCACCTTCTGTAATGCAATCACTTCTTTCCTATAATGTGGTGACCTGAACTGCTTGCAGTATTCCAGTTGTGACCTAACTAACGTTTTCAGCATTTCCCTCCTGCTCTTGCATTCTGTGCCTCACCTTTATAAAGGCAAGTATCCCATATGCCTTCTTAACCACCTTATCCACACCCTTGCTACTTTCAGGGATCTGGGATATGATACCATGGTCTCTCTGATCTTCAGTACTTTTGAGGGTCCCACCAGTCACAGTGTAATCACTTGCGTTGTTAACCTTCCCCCAAGTTGTTTTGCCTCACACTGTCCAGGTTGAATTCTGTTTTCCATTGCTCTGCCCAACTGAACAGTCCATTGATATCCTCCGGTAATTTATGGCTTTCCTCCTTACCGTTTACCACCCTACTAATTTTCATATTATGCGTGAACATTTTGATAATAAACCCCTACTTTTAAGTCCAAAATATTAATGTATACCACAAAGAGCAGATTATGCATAAATCCTAATGTAGGCAAAATTCCTGCACTTGAGAGTCTGGTGTACTCTAGACAACAGAAATGATTTATTTATTTGAATACTTTGAACCACAATTTAAAGGAAGAACTCTCATATCAACTAAACTTTCCATGTTAACAATTTGTGCTTGAAAAGCTTTACAGAATTAATTTTTTTTTTAGTTTTTCTGATAACCATGAAATATATTTG
>NW_025967554.1:14152-25000 GCF_021869965.1 Rhincodon typus | reverse complement strand
TCAATAGTAACTGAACCAGCTGCTTCTCATAAGAGACCAGAGTCCAAGTTGTACCCTTAATCTATAGGGTTCCCTGGGATAGGTTCTCAGTCTAGCCGAGGTCTTGCACAAACTTAAGTGTTGGAGTCCAGAGCGAATTTTGTTAAAGACCTCATTACAATCACTACAGTAGCAGATGCATAGGAACACCACCATCTGAAAATTACCCTCCAAGCCACACACCATCCTGACTTGGAACTATATTGCTGCTACTTCACTGTCACCGTGTCAAAATCCTGGAACTCCCATCCTAACACTACTGACTGTGTTCCTATAGCCTAAACTCTGCAGCAGTTCCTTGAGGCAGCTCACCCCTGTCTTCTCCAGAGCAGTTTGGAATGGGCAATACCTGCTGTAGGCCCAAGCTCTCCAGCTTACTTCAGCAGTAACCATCTCTTTCAATGGCTTTGCTGTGGCCCAAAGATTGGACAGCGTCATAAATAACCCATCAGCTTTAACTGATCAGCAAGTCCCACTGTCAGCCCAATATTTCAGGGCTATTATCTTTCATTAGAATCTATTTCCAGCATGGGCAGTACTTTGTCCATAGTTTTAGAGTTAGTCTGTTCTTTGTTTTGTAATTTGGAGAATTTTAGGAGCTCAGTTTGCAACAACAGATAGTTACTTTTACCTCCTGAAACATTGTTTGTCTTTTCATCTTATGAAATATTATCAAAGGAGCAACATGGACTTACATTCTAATAGAAAGGAATGACCTAGTAAAATTTTGTTTCTTTTGGTATAGCCTCATCCCGTATGCCTCTGTGATTCCCTATTCTGACTTTGTTAAAAACAAATACAGGCACATCCTATGATAAGCCACATGGTTAAAACTCCAAGATGGGCTGCAAGGATGGAAAGCAAAAGCATTCACAGAAACTGCTGTGAAAAACCCTTTATAGAATCTTGGTAATGTAGCTGAGGAAAGATTTTTCTCATTAGTTCGGTGAAAGCTGATGTTTCAAGCAAAGTTTTGGATATTCAAAGTTATTGAACTTAATCAGTTGCTGACTTTACAATTCTTGGAACTAATTTGACCCTTTTCAACAAATTTAACTTAAGTCAAGGATAATGTAAGAAAACTCTATTCCATACAGTGTGTGGTTGGGGTCTGGATGAGCTGCTTGAGAGTGAGGCGGAGGCAGGCTCAATTGAAAAATTTGAAACGGCATTAGACTTATTTGAAAAGGAACAAAGTGCAGAATTACGGGGCGAAGACAAGAGAATGGCCCTCATTAAAATGACAGGAAGAGTGTGGCATGGTCATGATGTCACTGAACTAGTAACCCAGACCTTCAAGCCTATGTTCTGGAGACATGGGTTTGAATATAACCATGGCAAATGGTGAAACCTGAATTCAGTAGTAATCTGGAATAAAAGACAGACATATGCTGACTGTGTACCAGTGTCAATTGCTGTAAAAATCCTTCTGGTTCACTAATACCCTTTAGGGAAGGAAATCTGCCATCCTTACCTGTTCTGGTCTACGTGTGACTCCAGATGTGGTTGACATTTAAGTGCCCTCTCAACATTTAGGGATGGACAATAAATGCTAGCGCAACCAGTGACATCTTCAGAAAATAATTTTTTAAAAATAAAAACTTTCATTCCAACAGCAGGTGTAGAAAGATGGACTGAATAGCTTCCTTCTGTACTGGAATAATTCTGTGATTCAATCATCTTGGTGTATTTGGCAGAACTTCTGGGTCCGTGTTTTTATTTTCCTAATGTAGCTTATCATTTATGTCTTTAAAGCAACTTTGGATGGGTGCATATTCTGCCAGGTGCCAACTCAATCAAAATATAGCTTCATTTAAAGTTGATTTATTCAGAACATGTATAACCTAAGTGTATATTCTGGTCACTTATATTGTATGTACCACACTTTTGACCAATCCTTCAAAAATTCAGACATTTTGTTCCTTAGCCTTTATAAACTCTCAAACTGTTTATCCTTGTACATTTTAATGGTAGATCCATTTAAATTGAAGATGATATTTTTCAAAGGATACTGTGCTCAGGTACAAACTAACCCATGACATGGATAGACTATTTATAGGGTCCTATCTGTAAAATAATATAAAGTAAATTAAAAATAAAGAAAACTGGTTTTCCTGTGTGTCAGCCTAGCCAACCTGAAAACAAAATAAATTGTTAGCAAGATTCAGCAGTTAAGTTTGGCATTTCCAAGTTTATCAGCCCACATCTGAACCACATGATCCCTGCAAACGTTTTTCCTCACTCTCTCCTTGCATTCCTGTAAATAGTGGGATCATTGACCCTGTTCTGAGACCCTATATGGATTGTTCCCTCGTCAGACTTCCAATTTGTCTGAAAATATACTTTTCTAATTGGCAGCCACAAACTGCCATTAGATAATGAATTGAGACACCTTACCAGTTACTGGATGGGAGAGAGTTTAATGTGATACAAGCTTAAGATGTCATACTTGTCAGGGAACCAACTCCATGAAGGAGTCATACACTTTCACCCAAGATTGCAAACTTGCTGCACCAGCGATCAAACTCCCATCACACAATTGCTGGCATTGTACTTTAGCACAGAGCAAATCCTATAACAATATTTTGTGTCAGTTCTGACTTGCTTTTATGCAAATAACATCAAATCAGATCTAAACGTTTAAGAATGGAAACAGAAGTGGGTAGTAACGTCACTAATATCATGATTTATGAGGAAATGAAATAATTAACATTACACAAGGGATGTTTGGAATTCTTTTCTTGACTGTGATGTTCCTGTTCTTTTAGGACAATATATCTTAGTAAGGAAATACCTGAGATACCATATGAGTTTGTTTTGAGAGTTTAAAACTATGTATTTAGAACACTGAAATGGGGGTCTCAGCCTTGTTAAATTTATGACCATTCTCTTTGAGTCACCAATGTCAGACTTGGCAACTAGAAGTCACCCAACCTACTGATTAGCTCAGCTTAAACTTTAAAGTTCGATAATTCATGCTTTAAAGATTATCCTTGTCAAGTCACTACCAACAAAAACAATGAATCCAGCTGAAATAGTCTATAAAACTAAAGAGGAGTCTCAGTGTTAAATGATGCAGACAGCCTGTAAAATCAACTTTTAATCTCTTAAAGGGACACATTTTTTGTTTTATAGTTTCTTCCACTGCAAAAGTAATTTCAAATTTTCTCTGCCCAAGTAGTTAGTTGCTAATAGTTGAGATTGTCATCAGTGACACATTCCAGAACAAGACAGATTAACATCTTTCTTGATATATTGATTCTTAATTATGGATTTCTGTCTGTAAACCCTGCTAAGTTCATTTACATAGGGCCCTTAATGTGGCAAGATTGTTGCTCTTCGTGTGTCTGCAGTTCAGTGAGTTAAGCTGGTGTTATAAATGCAAAATGAGCTCTTAACATAAATTTGATCAAGTCCTGATGGACTATGCACAATATGGTGTATAGCTGGGCCCAGAACCTTTTCGTCATCTCCAGATTAAACTGTTATACTAAAGAAGGTACTTACACAGAATTCATCGCACAGCAACTGTCCATTTGGCCCAATTGATAATGTGCCTTTGTTTATGTTCCACACAAGTGGCCATTGAATCCTTTCTGCATGACTTCCATTCCTTTCTCCCTGCTGCACTTATCCAGATTCCCCTTAAGGTATCTATGCTTATTTCCCCTGAGCTACTCCATGTGATGGCAAGTGCAACATTGTAACCGCGTTGTGGTAAAGACCAAAGAACGAAATCAAAGATTTTTGAGTGTTACAACTTAGGAAGCACTGGACATACTGCAGTAAAATAACCTACATGGACCAGGGTGAATCACCGTCCAATTAAGTACAGCACCAGGCAAACCTGGTAGAGGTAACTGAGAAAAGGAAAGCTGTCATACCTGATTCCCAAACTCAGAAATCAGCTGAAGAAGAGTGTTGGTGGTTTCTTGCAAGTTAGTAAGCTAACCATTTTACTTAATTGTGCATGCTGCATTACAACAATTACAGCAATTCATTCTCAGCATTATGGACCTTCACAGAAGCCAGACCTGCTTTGGTCAGCTGCATACAGCGTGATGCAAATATCAGTAACATCTGTGTTCAATCCCTTCATAGACTTTCAGAAGTTCATATGCTGAGTATTCTGTGATGACTAACTCACTTTCTGACCTCTTAAAGAATGTCCACATTAATGAGACACAGTTTCATTGTGTGGTGGATCACTGTCCATTTGCTGAATAGCCCCAAACACTGAGGTGGTTGACTTGCTCACCAAGCTGGCTTGTTTTAGTTCAGACGCTTCATCACCGTGCTCGGTAACATCATCGGTGAAGCCTCCGATGAAGCAATGTTGTTCTACTCTGCTTGGAATTTATACTGTCTGGTCAGTTATGATGAGTAGTGTCATTTCCGGTTTTGATCTGTATGGGTTGTAATTGATCTGTAATGGATCCAATTCTATATGTTTGTTGATTGCATTACAGGTTGAGAACCATGCCTCTGGGAACTCCCGTGCTTGTCTATGTTTGGCTTCGGCTACTATAGTTACTATGCAGTACGTCAACAACTTCACCCACAACCCAAGCTACAAGTCTTTGCTAAATTTTAAGCCCCAAACAATGCTCAAAGTCTTCAAACCATTGAGCAAAAATCAGTCAGCTCGACTGGTGCCTTGTTCACTATATTAAACGTTCATTCCCCTCACTGCCAGCACATAGACCTTGGCCTCAAATCTAGCATCACCTGTCTAATTCAGTGTAGAATCAATGCAGCCAGAAAGGCTGGAGTGCACAAAATGGCCAGGACCTTCTGGCATTCAGCTGGCTGCCACCATATTTAAAACCCAGCTATGCACCAGTTCAGATGCTGCAAGCCAGGAACTGTCCTTCACACGGTGACCATTATCACTAAGGGTACAGCCCAGACAAGGAAGCTGGCACCCACATCACTGACAAGGAACTAGAGGAGCTGGCAAATGCCATGGTGGACAGGAGGAAAGTGCTTTCCCTTGCCCACCACCAAAGGATACCAAACCAAACCAAGCAAGCCTGAACAAGGACAATGGCCTGGGCCAGTGCAGTTTTCGATGTAAAATATAAGCACAGCAGTGTAGGAATGTGCGCTGAATGCTTTTCTGTACTTTGTAAGGATAAGTGCCACCATCTTCTCTCTTCCAATCTTGCATCCACATGGCCTCACTCACTGTAACCTGGCCACTATATATGCCTTTCAACAAGGCTCATGGACAACAACTGTCATTGCTGCATACATCATGTCCACTCAATGTCTCTCAGCCACGAAACTACCAACCCTTCCTGCCCTTCACACTTCTATTCACTAACTGGGAACACCTCACTACCTCTGCTCTTGCGTCATCATTAATTGCACTTCTACCCACTTCCGTCATTCTCAAACCATCCCTTTGTTTCATTGCAGGAGAAATTGTCCCACCCTTCACCAGAATGACAGAATAAGGTTGGTCCAAAGGATTGGCTGACATAGGAGTCATGAGGAGTCATGCGATATGAGGAGTAATTTCTTGAACTAGCTGGAGGAGAGCACAATTCATTTCAGGAGGGAGAGACCTTAATGGGCACCAAACCCAGTAAGCTTCATTGTGCTGCACTGCTTTCCCAGTACCACCAATGGAAATTCACTCTTAATATGAACAAGTTTACATCCCTCTTTCACAACCAAACCACCGTCTTCTCTTACGTGGGTACAGGAGGCACCCAATGTCTTTGTATCTGATTAAATTGTATCCATGTAAGAGACAAGCAGTGTCTTGATTAGTGACATTGATATAGCATGGTGCTTGGCAGTGACATGTCCATCCCCTTCAGTGCTTCTGACTGTGACAAGCTCCCTGCCTGTCATTCTGTTTTAAAGCATCTTCAACAACACAATAATGTGCTAAAATCCTTCATAGCTACTTAAGTATTTTTTGAAATAGTCACTGCCGTAAATGCAACAGCCAATTTGGACTCATCAAAATCCTATAATTGCAGTGCAATATTGATCAAATAATCTGATTTGATGATATTGGTTGAGAGATAAATATGACCATGAAACTAGAGAAAACTCCACTGTTCTTCTATACGTAATACTATGGAATCATTTACGTTCACCTGAAAACACATTTCTCATTGACACCAGATCCAACAATATAGAGATTCCACAGCACTGCATTGCACTGAGATCTTCACCTAGCTTTTGACCTCCAGTCCTGAGAACATCTTAATCTTTCCCCCAAAAGTTCTCCACATTAAGTATCATCTGATTTCTATCTACCCTATTCATTTATCTATATATTTCCTAAATTTAAATATAATTTTACTGACAATTAGTCACATTTCCTTTCTTGTGCCATCTGCTAATTTTGATTAATATGTATTTATATATACTCATTGAACAGACTGATTGTTCAGTTAAATGATCCCTGAAAACTTTGAATGTCCATAGATGACAAACATGGATCAGTGGCAGTATTTTTAACTGAAAGTCAGTGGATTATGTAACTAAGCCAAAACCCAGGAACTTCTTTTAATTCACTCATGGGACATGGGTGCCTCTGGCTGAGTCCCCATTTATTGCCTGTCCCTAGTTATCCTTGAGAAAGTGGTGGTGAATTGCCTTCTTGAACCACTGCAGTCCATATGCTGTAGAAAGACCCACAATGCCGGTAGGGAAGGAATTCCAGGATTTTGACCCAGCAACAGTAAAGGAAAATGAATATATTTCTAAGACAAGATGGTGAGTGATTTGGAGGTCAGCTTGCAGGTGCTGGGGTTCCCATATGTCTACTGCCCTTGTCCTTTTTAGATGAAAGTGAGCTGCTTTGATCTGGATGGTGTCAAGCTTCTAGAGTGTTGTTGGAGTTGCACTCATGCAAGCAAATGGGGAGTATTCCATCACACTCCTGACTTTTAGTTGATGGGACAGGCTTTGGGGAGTCAGGAGTTGAGTTACTTACTGCAGTATTCCTAGCCTCTGACCTGCTGTTAGAATCACAGAATTCCTATACATGGAAGCAGGCCAATCAGCCCATCGAGTCCACACTGACCCTCCAAAAAGCATCCCACCCAGACCCACAAGCCTACGCTATCCCTGTAACTAATCCACCGAGCCTGCACATCTCTGGACACTATGGGCAATTTACATGGCCAGTCCACCTAACCTGCGCATCTTTGAACTGTGGGAGAAAACTGGAGCACCTGGAAGAAAACCACGCAGACACAGGGAGAATGTGCAAACTCTACACAGACAGTTGCCTGAGGCTGGAATCGAACACAGGTTCCTAGCACAGTGAGGCAACAGTGCTAACTACTATCCACAATGCCACCCTTTGCTCTTGTAGCCTCTGTATTTTTACAACAAGTTCAGTTCAGTTTCTGGTCATTGGAATCCCTGGGATGTTGACAGATTCAGTGATGGTAATGCTATTGAATGTCAAGGGGCAGTGATTTGATTGTCTCTTTTTGGAAATGTCATTGCCTCGTATTTGTGAGGCGTGAATACCGTTTGTCAGCCTAAGCCTGGATATTGTCCAGACCTCGTTGCATGTGAACATGGGCTGCTTCAGTATCTGGGGAGTCATGAATGGTGCTGAATATTGTGCAATTAGCAGTGAGCATGCTCACTTCTGACCGGATGATGGAGGGAAAGTCATTGATGAAGCACCTGAAGTCAGTTGGGCCTCACCCACTACTCCTAGAAACTCCTGCAGAGATGTCCTGGAGATGAGACGACTGACCTTCAACAACCCCAACTATCTTCCTAAACACCAGATATGACTCTAACTGTCAGAGAATTTGTTCCCTGATTCCCATTGTCTCCAGTTTTTCCACAGCTTTTTGATGTCATACTCAGTCAAATGTGGCCTTCATATCAAATGCCCTCATTCTCACTTCACTTTGAACAAATTCTATTGGTTGAACCTTCAACACAGTAATGAGGGAGTGCTGATATAGTCCTAATTACACATCAACAAGAAGAGCCAACCCACCAATCCAATTCTGGCTAGAAACAAAAACAGAAGTTGCTGGAAAACTCAGCAGGTCTGGCAACATCTGTGAAGAAAAATCAGTGTTAACATTTCAGGTCTGAGGAAGGGTCACTGGATCCAAAACGTTAACTCTGATTTTTCCTCACAGATGCTGCCAGACCTGCTAAGCTTTTCCAGCAACTTCTATTTTTGTTCCTGATTTACAGCATTTGCTGTTCTTTTGGTTTCAATTTTTAGTTCAGTCTTTAAATCACTTCTCCTTTGATTTCTTTCTTAATTACTTCCTGTTGTATCCTAGCACTGATCCCTGAAGAACTCCACGACAAACCATTTTCCAGCCTGAAAGACATTCACCAAGCACTGCTCTCTATTTCCTATCACCAACCATTCTATATCCATGTTACAACTGTTCCTTTTACTCCAATTTGTCCCACTCTGCTTCCTTTGAAACTATACTTTTCTCCTAGTGTCTGTGTCTCCACTACTTCGGTTTCAATGGTGTCACCCTGTCACCAGTGTTTCTATGTTTCTTTTCTTACACAAGGAACCCCTTCCAACTTGCTTTACAGAGCTCTCATCTGTGTCCATTCTTTCTCCCACACTTCAGCCCTCATCCTTTCCCTTCCCTTCCAGAGCTTGATAGGATTCACCTTGCGCTTCATTCACCTTTACACTCAAAAAAACCATCCTCTATCATTTCAACCATTTCTAACATGAGATTACCAACAAAAACATTTTCCTTCCCCTTCCTTTTCCAAAATTCCAAAAGGACTATTCCGTTTGCAATATCCTGGTCCACTCTTCCATCATCCCAGCACACAAGCCCATTACAATCAAACCTTTCATGCAAGCACAAGAGTGTGCCATCTACTCTTTTATCTCTTCCCTCCTCCCAGGCATTCCTTCCAAGTGAAGCAACAATCTATTTGTATTACTTTCAATTTGCCATGCAATACTCCCTCATCGCAATGCAGTCTATTCTACAAAGAGATCAGATATAGATTGGGTGATTGTTTGCTGAATACCTTCATTCAGTCCACAAGTATGACCCTAAGCTTCCAGTTATTTGCCATTTTAATTCTCTGTCCCATTTCAAACTCTGACTTCTCTGTTCTTGGCTTCTAACATTTTCAGTGAAACCTCAAGAGAAGCTTAAAGACAGCGCCCACCTATTGATGAGGGACTTTACAACCTTCTACACTCAGTCAAGTTCAACAATTTCAGATAACACCATTGGTCCAATTTCATTGGATACGAAGTGCTGTTGTAGTTCTTATAACATCATTGCAAGCTGTTCTTGACCCATCTTTGTTTCTTTATTTATCCCATAATGTCTGTGTTTTTTAGTACTATGATTCCTGTGTCATTGAATTAATCCTGCCATCCATTCAATCATAGACACTCTGTTTTGTTTATTCCTTCCTTGCACCTTTTCCTACCACTGTACTTGCTATTATTACTTGCGAATCATGAGAAAAGATCATAAATGTTTGTCCTGAGATGCCAAGTGGAGAATTAAAATAGCTCCTGCATTAATCCTCGTGAACAAGTTGATGTGATGTGCCTTATGGTCTGAAAAATGTTGTTATGTATACATTTCCCAATACATATTTAGACTATAAGACATTGGAGTGGAAGTCGGCCATTCAAACCATCATGTATGCTCTGCCATTCAATGATATCATGGTTGATGTGATAATCCTCAATTCCACTTTCCTGCCTTTTTCCCATAAACCTTGATTCATGTAATAATATAAATCTCTCTAGCTCAACCTTAATTATATTGCATGACCCAGCCTCAACATCTCTCTGCAATCAAGAATTTCACAGATTCGCATCCCTCTGAGAGAAGAAATTCCTCTTCGTCTGTGTCCTAACTGGGTAACTGTTTCTTCTGAGATTCTACCCCTTGGTCCTGGACTCTCCCACAAAGGGAAACAACTTGTCTGCATCTATCGTGTCAAGTCCCTAAAGAATCTTGTATGTTTTCATTAGGTCTCCTCTTGTTTTCCTGAACTCCAATGAGTATGCCTCCATACCCAGGATCAACCTATTGCGTCTTCTCTGGACTGCCTCCAATGCCAATGTATCTTTCTATAGATAAGGGGACCAAAACTGTTCACAGTATCCAGCTGTGGTCTCACCAGTGCCTTGTATATTTGTGGCAAGACTTCCCTGTTTTTATACCCCCATTCTATTTGAAATAAAAGCCAACATTCCACTTGCTTTCCCTGTTATGTGCTGAACTTGGATGCTAGCTTTTTGTGATTCATGCACTAGGACCCCCAAATCCTTCTGTACAACTACTTTCTGCAGTCTTTCCCCATTTAAGTAATATTCAGCTATTTTATTCTTCCTTTGGCTGAGCAATATCCACTGCCTTCAAAATCAGGACTTCACTTGTCTGCTTGCATCCAAAGCTTTTTACATCTGGGCCTGAGTTTATAACAATTTGTATCAATTTAATCAATTTTAGCTCCTGTTTAAGTGCTTCCTTACTGTATTTTTCAATGGGAATTTGTAAATGGGAAGATCAGCTTTGTTCATGACTTATACCATTTCCAGGGGCACGAAGATATTGTAGTGAATATCTGAGAAATGTGCATTAGCTTGAGGACATGTTTAATCTGCATTGATGGTAACCTGTATTGATATTACCTTCATTGAGAACTTGCAACCTAATGTCATAAACTACCAAATGCTCACAAATGTCCTCCTGATCTGAAAAGCATGAAAGAACTTGTACTTGCTTATAACCTAAGATAACAAGGTGTAGAGCTGGATGAACACAGCAGGCCAAGCAGCATCACAGGAGCAGG
>NW_025967554.1:0-13752 GCF_021869965.1 Rhincodon typus | reverse complement strand
ATCTCAGATTTTCCAGCATCTGCAGTTCCTACTATCTCTTGCTTATAACCTGTTGTTTTTGAAACACTTTGCAATTTTGACAAAGTTCATCAACCTGAAATGTAAATTCTGCTCTTTTCTCCATAGCTGCTGCCTAGTCTGCTGAATGTTTCCAGCATTTTCTGTTCATATTTAGCACTTCTAATATCTGCAATATTTTGCTTTTGTGTCAATGTTACATTGACAAGCATTCAGTCTGATAATGACTTTCGTAGTTTGTAGTCGGAACCTCCGTCATTTCCTCACCAGCTTTCCTTGGTGTTCGAAATGGATGACATGAAGTTCCGAATGATCTTTCACTTTCAGTTCCACCTGTTTTTTCTATATAACTGGAATGTTTGTAATTAACCTATTTAATTGTCCTACCACCTCGCTTCTACCCTTTCATTCCCATTAACATATTCCTGTATGAAAACAAAGACAAATCACACATTTAGTGTCACTACTATCCCCTCGTTAAATTTCCTTTTCAACTGTTTCAGTCAGAGCTATCTTTTTAACAGTTATTTCACTTTTTAACATCTTGATGAAATAATTCAGTTTATTATAAATCTATCCATCTCCCTACTCCAGCTGGACCCAAAACTAAATCTACTGCAGAAACTCCACTTATTCTTTCCTGAAAAACCATTTAACATTCTACACTCCAGGCTATAAACAAGTTTTAGTGATCAGGGAAAAACCCAGGCAAGTTTCCAAGGAATGTTCTCTCTCAAGATGCTTATGGTCTTGTAAAACAGAAGCTTATAAAGCTCAGGATATGTAAAATCCCAAGAGGATCAATAGTGGTTTCAGAAGATCTGCAGCTGTTCTTTTAGTGTAGCCTTGCACTGACCTGGTCATCAGAACATATACACAAAACTACACATAGAGTTACAAACTTTCCATAGAAAAGGTAAAATTTCTAAAGACAAAGGTTGAGTAGAGATAGTTTGTCCCCACAAACCATCTCTAACTTCCAGGATGCTCTTGTTTGTTTCTCTCAGTGATGAAATTTATACATCTATGACAATAATGATTAAAGAGGATTTTTTCATACATTAATGGATCTTTTTTCTCTAATTATCTTTGTCTAATCCTATTAATCTCCATCCCTTCTAAACCTTCAGTATCATTTATGTAGCCTTGCATTCATTTACTCCAAACAATATCCAGAATCAGACTTGCAGAATGGACTTCTGGCATGGAATTCCCTATAACTAGCAAGTGAATTCACGTTTTTACAGGGTTCTATCAGTTTAATGTGGTTTAACATATTATGTGTATTTATAGCATTTTTATTGGTAAATTGTGATTTTTTTTATTCTAAATAAATTATCCTGGACTATTATCTGTTGTTATTTTCAATATTTTGTGCATGTATTTATACATCAAGAATTTGAATTACTTCTGATATATAATTTGTTCAAGTTGGTGAGTACAAGTGCAACATCTTTAAAAGAAGGCTAAGTAAGTTGAAATTTTAATTACGTAACTACTGGTCTTTTGGAATTTCAAAATATTCTTTATAATGAGAAATTCTGTGCTTTTGGCAAAAGGAAAGAAAAAGCAATTCCACAAAGATTCCTTCAAAATTATCATAGAAAGTGAAACACAGTAACATCTAAACCAGGTTAGACCATTTCTCCCCCTCAACACTGTTCCACAATTCATTTAGTTCATAGCAAGTCTATATCTTAACTCGCCTGTCTTAGTTCCATATTGCATCATCCACACTCAACATTTATGAACATTTCAATTGGCAATATCCGGAAATTTTTGGAAAAGAGACTACCAGATTTACTCGATCTTCTGTGTGAAAATAACAACTTGATTTGATCCTTACTAGCCTAGCTCTAGCATCGGAGTTAAAGCTTTTGTACCGGATTCAATCAAGAAAAGAGATGGGTTTCCTGCATCCATGCAATTTAATCTCATTATAATTGTAAACACCTCTATTAGATCACCCTTCCACCGTTTAAACTCAAGGAAATACAAGTCAGGTTTTTGCAGCCTATTTAACACTACAAGCTTCACTATCATTTTTGTAAATCTGTACTGTACTCACTCAAAAACTGTATATATCATTCCTGAGGTTCAGTACACAAAATTAAAAATTCTCCAGATGAGGATCTGATCATGTCTTTGTATGACTAAAGCATTACATTCCACACTTTTTTTCTATCTCCTTTGAGATCTTGGCCAATATTCCATTGCTGCTATCACCTGTGAATTAGCATTAGAACAGACTTTTTTTTAACCATTGCAGAAATTTGATTTGTCTTTCTTGGACCCAAAGTGGATGAATTCACACTTGCCCACACTTAAATCTATCTGATATAGATTTTACCTCATCTTGCTAACATTAACTCCACCAAGCTCCTCACCTTGATTTATGTTAGGCTTCCTTGTACCTTTGGTGTTTTGTCCACTCTGTCCACTAATATTTAACAAGACAGGCATTTCCTTGTAGTCTCAGTTGCACATAAATTCTAGTGTATTTTAGAAATAATGTTAATATATTGATGAAATATTTTACCTTTAGGTACTTCAATGTACCTTATAGGTCTTTTTATATATATTCACTTATTGTACCATGTAATATTTCGTGTGTCACTCGCTGTTACTTAATAATGTTCCCAGTCTGCTGATCTTCCTCAATTCCTTGCATTTGTGAAAATTAATTCTTTTGGTTTGACATTGTTACCTACCAGAAATGGATGTTTTATTTAAAATAATGGTATATTTATAATATTTTATAACAGTATATTTTCTTTCATCAAAAATATCAGCAGTATGAATGTCCTGTTTGGATCACTGTGTGGTTTTACTGCTTCTTTGTGTTTGTACTGTTTTGACAGCCATTTTCATAAAACATTTAGTAGCATTTTTGTCAAACTTTTTCACCCATTGTCAGCAGCAAGTAATTTTAGGTCAAATATAGGACAATCAGAATTGCATGTTTTCTTGTTAAAATAAAGTTTTTTTTTTAAGCAAAGACATTATCCTCTAGAACAGATTATCTGACCATGTGGTGGATATGAGTTTGATGCTGTTCTTTTAAAGGAAATTTCCAGTTATAAAGAATAAATTACTAGTTGTGTTTGTAAGGATTTATAGTACTTACAGACTCCTGAAGCTTTACCAAGTGCCTTAGAGAGTTAGAAAGGAATTCTGCCCAGTTGCTGCTAAATTGATCACAGTTTTTTTTTGTTGTTTCTTCTGTTTTGGGCTATTTCATTGTTAAGAATGTATGGATGCTGTATTTAATTATGCAATACTTAGAATAGTCAGGTTTGATTAGCATAGTGACAATTCCTGCCCCTTTTTCCATATTTATACATTTACACATTAGCTACAACTTCAGCTGCACCAAAAGAAGCCAAAATAACAAATTTTGATTTATAAAGAAACTAAATAAAGTCAGCATAGTCCCAGAGGACTATAGGACTGCTCTCTCATTATAGAGAGAGATGACTGGTGGTAGTTTAAACTGACGGTCACCACGCCTCAGGTGAGGGGCAAGATTGAGAAAGTAGGACCTCTGTGGTAACCTCAACTGGTACAGAAATTGAATCTGCACAGTTGGTGTCATTCTGCATCACAAACCAGCCAACTGACTTCCAAAAGAAACAACCAACTGAGGGTTAGAATCAAGCATACATCCTTTTCAAAAGAATTACCTTTTAAATGAATTGTAATAATCTTAAATCTGGAGCTGAAAGGACAAAGGAGAAAATGAGTTGGCACAGACAAAATCCAGAATAATGCACTGAAAATCAATTATTTAGGTTGCCTTGAAAATAATATTGGACTGTCTAAACTCATTTTTGATGATTTCATGATAATTACACAAAATGAAAACTATTCAGCATAAATTACAAATAATTTCTCATCAATGATTTGAGATGGCAAAGAAGAGTTTCTGGAAGAATTGGGAAAAACATTGTTTATTACCTTCTGAATTTGGAATGCTGTTAGATCACAGTGACAGATTTATTCAATGTCGAGTCTTACATGTCATAAAAATATTGAATCATTGCCCAAAGTGGGAGAAGTGTTCAAATTGTCAACATTGACTACCCTTGTGTGTTTGTAAAAAGACTTTATCACTTTAAAAATTGACAACTATGGTATCAAAAGGAACAATAGCTCAGAATTATCCCATGTTATCCACCTTGGTAAGAGAAATCAATGTTCAGAATATTTCTTAAATGATATGAGACTGAAAAGGAATCTATGTATTCTTGCCATTAAGTTTTTGAAGGTTAATGTGCAGGTGCAGCAAGTTTTTAGGAAGACTAATGGAATGTTAACTTTTATTCCAAAAGGATTAGAGTACAAGAGTAATAAAGTCTAGTTTCAATTATATACGAGCTTGGGTGGACAGCACCTGGAGTACTGTTTGCAGCTTTGGTCTCGTTATCTCAGGAAAAATATTATTACCATAGAGGGACTGAAACAGAGGTTCACCAAATTTGTTCGCAGGATCATAGATCATAGAATCCCTACAGTGTGGAAACAAGCCCTTCGGCCCAACAAGTCCACACCGACCCTCAGAGCATCCCGCCCAGACCCATCCGCCTATGACCCACCAAAGCTACACATCCCTGAACACTATGGGCAATTTAGCATGTCCAATCCACCTCACCTGCACATCTTTCTACTGTGGGAGGAAACCGGAGCAAACCCAGGCAGACATGGGGAGAACATGCAAACTCCACACAGACAGCCGCCCGAGGGTGGATTCAAACCCAGGTCCGTGGTGCTGTGAGGCAGCAGTGCTAACCACTGAGCCACCATGCTGCCCCAGGATGATGAGATTGTCCTTTGAAGAGAGATTGGGCAAACTCTATTCTGCAGAGGTTTGAAGAAAGAGAGGTGATTTCATTGAAACTTACAAAATACTTAAAGGGATATAGGGTAGATGCAGATAAGATGTTTTCATTGTTTGGGCAGTCTGGAACCAGGGAGTACAATCTAAAAATAATGGGGATACTACTTCAGCCTTGTATTGGGGAATTTTTTTTGTTACTTACAGGGTTGTGAACCGTTGGAATTCTCCACTACAGAGAGCTGTGGAAGTTCAATCTTTGAGTATCTTTAAGGTACGCATTGATTGATTTCTGATTAGCAGTGATCTGCAGGATTATGAAGCTGGTGGGTAAAATGCATTGAAGTATTTGATCGACCAAAATCAATTGAATGGTGGGCAGGCTCAATGGGCTGAATAGTCTGCTCCTGTTACCATGTTCCTTTTAATCTGAAGCATATCCTTTGTGTTTAAAGATTCCAGGAACCTAAAGGTTACGAGACATCAAACTGCATCTTAGTAAAAATAAATTGTGACTTAGCTATTTAGTTCATCGCGCCTGTAACAAAATGAGGAACAAGAAGAAATAAAACAATTATTTTTTTCCCAGGTAGCCATTGCTGAAGGATAGATCAAAAGATCAGTTATCTCTAATGAAACTCAGCTGTATTCAGTTTCAACTGCTCCACTGCTTTCAGGAAAGTAAGTGTTACTTAAATAGACACTTCAATGTGGTTTGTTCAGTAAATCAAAACGTAACTGAAATGCAAAGTGGGCTCAAAAGATTTCCAAACAAGCAACTTATCTGATGTCCACTGACACTCGATCACAAACAAAAATGCATATTTTGCTTCTATTAAAATCTTGAGGAAAATATCTGTGCAAGTCATGATTTTATCTTGGTATGCATTTTTGGCTCATAATCAATATTGATATTTTTAATCAATATGTTTAGATGTGCTATGACACACCTGGAGTCAGTGTAACTTGCAACCAGCCTCCTGGCTCAGTGGTAGGGTCATTACCACTGCACCACAAGGGACCCAAACAGATTTATCTGTGAGAAATGATCACAGCAGGAATATGCTGCATGAAATTATGTTTATATATTTTTTTTGTGGTGGAAGGGAATTGGAACATTGTGGGATGTTTTATGCTCTGAAACCAGGCACTCATTTTCATAAAAACGGAGATGATGTTGGGATGCAATTCCACTCCCGAACATCTCAGATGTCCTCGTTTTTCAAGGACCGCAACTTCCCCCCCTCAGTGGTCGAGAACGCCCTTGACTGTGTCTCCCGCATTTCCCACAACTCATCCCTCACACCCCCTCCCCACAATAACAACTAAAACAGAATCCCCGTCGTCCTCACGTACCAACCCACCAACCTCCGGATCCAACGCATCATCCTCCGACACTTCCGCCATCTGCAATTCGACCCCACCACCAAAGACATTTTTCCCTCCCCACCCTTATCTGCTTTCTGGAGGGACCACTCTCTCCGTGAATCCCTTGTCTGCTCCACACTCCCCTCCAGCCTCACCACACCCGACACTTTTCCCTGCAACCGCAGGAAGTGCTACACCTCCCCCCTCACCCCCATCCCCAGTCCCAAGAAGATCTTCCACATCAAGCAGATGTTCACCTGCACATCTGCTAATGTGGTATACTGCATCCGCTGTTCCTGTTGTGGCCTCCTCTACATCGGGGAAACCAAGTGGAGGCTTGGGGACGGCTTTGCGGAACGCCTATGCCCGGTTCGCACTAAACAACTGCACCTCCCAGACGCGAACCATTTCAACTCCCCCTCCCATTCCTTAGACGACATGTCCATCCTGGGCCTCCTGCAGTGCCACAACGATGCCACCCGAAGGTTGCAGGAACAGCAACTCATATTCCGCTTGGGAACCCTGCAGCCCAGTGGTATCAATGTGGACTTCACAAGCTTCAAAATCTCCCCTCCCCCAACCACATCCCAAAACCAGCCCAGCTTGTCCCCGCCTCCCTAACCTGTCCTTCCTCCCACCTATCCCCTCCTCCCACCTCAAGCCCCACCCCCATCTCCTACCTCCTAGCCTCATCCCGCCCCCTTGACCTGTCCGTCTTCCCTGGGCTGACCTATGCCCTCCCTAACTCCCCACTTACACTCACCGTTACTGGCTCCAACCACGCATCTTTGACCTGTCTGTCTCCTCTCCTCCTATCTTCTCCTTTATCCATCTTCTATCTGCCTCCCCCTCTCTCCCTATTTATTTCAGAACCCCCTTCCCCTCCCCCATTTCTGAAGAAGGGTCTAGGCCCGAAATGTCAGCTTTCCTGCTCCTCTGATGCTGCTTGGCCTGCTGTGTTCATCCAGCTCTACACCTTGTTATCTCAGATTCTCCAGCATCTGCAGTTCCTACTATCTCTCAGACACTGAAATTGCAGTGCACCAGCTTATTTTAAGCAGGGTTTTTAGTGTGTTAATTCATTCTTGACAACCCAATCATCTGCAATTATACTGACCTGCCCCACCTCTCCTGCAGGCATATGCAAGGTTCACAGGAAGCTGTCAGGATTCTTGCATCCTGAAACCGTCCAGGTGCCTCAGCTTTTAAAGCACCTGGACAACTCTGTGGGTGAATATTAGGTGATGACAGCTATTCTCTTACATCCGTATGGCATCCCAACACAGTGGATACCTCAAATCAAAGCCACACAATTGTGAGGACAACAATTGAGCATGCCATTGGTCTGCTGTAAATGAACTTTTGGTTCCTAAATAGCTCTGGAATAGTGTGCACCATGAAGTTGCTGCTTCAAAGGGGAGGTAACCCTTGACATTCTAAATCTCTTTGACAGTGTTTCCTCCTCCAAGAAAAGAAGAGAATGTGGAAGGGACTGCAGACCAGGTGGATGTGCAGTGAAACATTGAACAACATGCATTCTGGGGAAACACACAGAATAGTCATGTGGGCACATTCCTAGCCAATCCTAGACAACTAAATGCACATTTCAATTATCTCCCTGACACCCCCTTTTTCTTCTTGATTGTCCTGCACCATTTTAATTGACCTATCATGACAAAGCACCAAAACATACATTAGTTATTGCTGTGATGTAAGCCTTCTGACAGCCCAGCAGTATACAAATGAGCACTCAGACCTTAGCTGAAGAAAACCATGAGCTTCACTTTCACAGTTTGTTCCAAATCTATTCTTCTGTGCAATAAACTATTACCCTATGATAACCAAGTGCAGCCAGGTGTTTTTGTTTGCAGTTGTACATACACTGTTCTACCCCAGGACATGTAGCTGAGATAGAGGTAGGCTGCTTGCCTTTCTGTTCCAGTCCATTAGGTGAGTGCAGCATTAGTCCCCTCATTGGCCTTCTACCTGTCCTTCATCTGGGGGATCTATGCTCATCACTACCCACATATGTGCTGTGGTACTGTACATCATCGTGTTCAATGGGGGTTCCCATGAAGCTATTCACTTTCTGTGGCCTACACACCATCTCAGCCTCAGGGTCAGGGTGCCTTAGATGACACCTCCAAGCTCCAAATCCTCCTCCTCCTTTAGCATTAATATCACCAGCAGTGGAAGCCTCCCTCCTTTGAATTGTGATCATCCTTCTCCTGAAGAAAATAACCTTACAAGGTACCACCGTGTGGTTTGCAACAGTTTCCGGATCCAGCTTTGGGCCACTGGGAGCCTTGCTATTTGGGACTATCTGCTAGTGGGAAAGCAGCAATTCATATGGATTAATCAGGGACTTTTGCTGTGAGGCAATTGTTGGTCTCTCTGTGAACACTAGTATCCAGATGTGCCTGACACCAATGTCTTCAACTTCATCTTGTATTGCATTGGCACCTTTTGTTGCATAACAGATTTTTTGATATAAAGAGATCCAGTCACCTTACCAGATCCCAGCAGGTCAGCAAATTACTTTCAGCACTGCAGCCACTCCAGGTTCTCAGTCCATGCCTTCTGGTGCTTTGCCAGTCTTTTCCTTCCGTTGGATCACCAAAAACACCTGGCTCCTGCCTAAAGCCATAGCCGCTGGAGAAAGATATCTGAAGAGGCCCCACTCAACCTTAGCATGAGCCTTGTTTCAATTTCCTTCCAGGTGCCTTTAACCCAAGTGGAGCCATCCCTCTCCTACTGCCTTTGGTTTATCAGGGAATCTGTCATTGGGAAATTGTCATCATCGCCCAATGGATGGTTCAGTGGTTAGCACTGCTGCCTCACAGCACCAGGAACCCAGGTTCGATTCCACCCTTGGGTGACTATCTGTGTGGATTTTGCACATTCTCCCCGTGTCTGCATGGGTTTCCTCTGGGTGCTTTGGTTTTCTCCCACAGTCCAGAGATGTGCAGGTTAAGTGGATTGGCCATACTAAATTGCCCATAATGTTCAGGGATGTGTAGATTAGGTGGGTTATAGGGGAATGGGTCTGGGTGGGATGCTGTGAGAGTTGGTGTGGACTTGTTGGGCCAAAGGGCCTGTTTCCACACTGTAGGGATTCTATGATATCTCTTCCAACTTGAGAACATTCAGCCCATCAACATTGTTAGGGACTTGAGAAGCTTTGAAATTTTGCTCAATTACCAGTATTCATTAAAATGCATGTTATTTTAGGGCTGCAAAAGTGTTTGCAATGGAGGTATAACAGTAGACAATCTATGAAAATGTTCCAATCAAACAAGAATCTGTGCAGACTTGGTGACCACTTTGCCAAACACCTATACTCTGTCTGGAAAAATGACCCCAAACTTTCAGTATCTTGCAACTTCAACACACCACATTTGTTCCCATGCCAACATTTCTGCCTCAAGCCTGCTGCAATACTCCAGTGAGACTGCATCTCATCTTCCACTAGGTACCTTGCAGCCTTCAGGTCTCAACATTGTGTTTAACAATCTTAGAACATTAACACTCTCCTCCATGTTATTTACAGCCCCCCCACCACCTCCCCCAACCCCTAGATTGCTGTCTTGTACAGATTGCTCCCAACACAGCCAACCCATTTTCAACCATTTACATTTCTGGCTAGGTCCTTACTAAGCTTTTATCTCTCTCTGGGCTTATCATCAGCAGTTTTTTTTATTCCCTTTTCTCTCTGTCTCTTTCTGAGCTCCTTTTCCATATATTTAATTCACTACCAGCCCAGCAATCACCCTGTCATCACCATAAGTAAAGTCAACTCTGTTTCTCTGTCTACAGCTGCTGCCAAATCTGCTGAGTTTCTCTAGCGTTCTCGGTTTTTGTTTCACATGTCCAGCATCCGCCTTTATTTTTAAATAAGAATCTATGTTGCCTTTGCTAATCCAAAAATGTAAATTCAACCCGTTTTGGATACGTTGAGTAGATTTGCTGATAGCTGGGCCACAGAACTAAAACTCCATTCAAATAATGGAATCCCCTGGAATTAATGTGATCCTGGTTCTTGGCTGCTAAATGTGCTGTTTCTGCGAGGAAAGGACATCTGCATACACAGTTAACTCAAAATTAGATTTGCAAGACACCAGTCTTTTCGGGCTATTGTCTAATATTGAGTAATGACCCTTAAGACTAGCAATAGTTATCTAGACAAGAGCTATTTCAATTAATTTTTACTTACGTTCTGTCAGTGATTGCTGGCTACCAACGCAAGGATTTCATGCAGCCAACATCAACATCGAAGAGAAGTTACGCATTCGCTGGCTGGAGGGATTTTTTTTAACTGCATTTGCCAAACCAACATTCTTAACAACTGGTAAAGTTGTTCTGGTGTTGCTGCCAGCAGCAAGAGATTTGTGCATGAGAACCAATGGTGCGATAGCAAGATAAAAAGTGGCTTGAAATTTCCACCCAAGAAACAGTCATAAAATATCTGAGAAGTCGTAGAATTTCACAGCAAGGAATGAGACCATTTGGTCCGTCCACCAAGTAGCTATTCAGCCTAATTCTACATTCGGTCGGTCCAGATACTTCAAGAGAATATCAAAATGGTTTGTAAATGTTCCCAGTGCTTCTTTCAGATTGTGACTTCAAGGTCATTTGGGTGTCCACCAAAGCATTGCTGATAGTTTGTTGATAGTGTTGCTGGTGGCAATCCCATTGTTGTAGGGGACAAACGTACAAAACGGTTGTGGTAATTTCTGGACCTATATTTGAAAGGAAGGTGAATGTTGTTGAAACATTCTTGTGTAACAGAACTCTTGTGTCGGTCTTAGTTGGGACTCCAGCTTTTATTTTGGAGTCGGGTAAAGTTTAGGCATATTTGCCTGAGGAACTTTAAATTGAAAAGTGCTAACGTTGTCTTATTCTGACCAGTTTTCTCTAATCTACCAGGAGCTCTGATTTGTGAATGAAACTTACTGGTGTGTATTAGTACAGACATCGCATATCAACTTCCCTGTGTACTTTTTGCAAATTAAGAAGCTTCTCTAAAATAAAATTATAACATTTTAAACAATCCGTATTTACGATTTCCGAATTTGGCCACATTTTGCTTAAATTGAGGGTTTAGATGAATGTGTTCATCCATGTCTGTGTCGAGAAGAGAACACCAGACAAGAAAATGTCCTTAACCCGGTGGGTTTGGAAAACAAAAGTAAAAACAAAATTCCGTCTAGTTTTCTACCTTTGGAGAAAATACACCCGAGGCAACCTAGAGCTGTGGGAATATTTGATTTTGTCATTAACTGTATTGACGCCAAGTAATTTTACATAGATGTTTAAATTTCAATGACGGAAATGTTACTTTGCCGATTTCCTAAAGTGTTGGTTTGCAAATATCCCAAACATATAATTGCTGTAACATTCACTTCGCTCTCCTGGTTTAGTTATTTCCTGGAATGGGTTTGCTTATTATATGGTTTTCGCGCTTTGAAAGAAATGCCCCTCTGTTGGAGACGTGTAGGAAAAGCATTCGTCAAAACGCAGCAATACCCTGACACAAGGGAAGAACAGTTTATGACCCTTGCTCCTGCCCAGGAGGGGTTTCAAATGACTTTTTCCACTCTCAGCCGTCCTGAAAAATTCACACTCTTTGCAAACTCTAGGTGGCAGAATAGCTCCATCAATGACCTATATGTGACAGTTCGAGGACCATTAATCAATCTCACACTCAATGATGCTTAAAAGTGCAGTAAAAATGCAGTTTGTATTGGAATTATCTATCTGTATTGAATTGTCACATCAATTCTTGATGTTAATAATCTTTACGGAGGGAAATTTCAAACAATTCTCCTATGGGTTTACATTTTAATGTGGGAAACCAAAATTATAGTACGGATTTTAACAGCACGTGGTACCAAATGTTGTATCAGCGCGAGGAAAGTTATTTTCTAATCAACCTGTTCAGAGCTGTCGTTATACATTCCTGGAGAACGTGGGACTTGAACCGGAGCCTCCTAACTCCGAGCTTGGACAACACCACCCCACCACAAGAAGCTTTTCGGCGGTTGTAGAAACTTGCCCGGCATGAAAGGATCTAATGTAAACAGGGCGTTATGAACTTTCAACATGAATCATCCCTGTAAATTTTTATCCTCCCCGACGTTTTATGGCAGGTTAAACCATCTATAACTGCGGGGCTAAATGCAAAACAATATCCCTGAGTGATTTTATGACGAACACGGTCAATGTGCTGAGGGTAATATGCTTTTGCATAGATTATAATCTCACTATGGTAGACAGAACTAAGGACCAATTAACCCGATTCTTGCTTCTTGTAGTTTCTGGGTTTTAAGTCAGGTGGCGCTGCTGACTTTGACAGTAAAACACACCCAACGTCGTTCTTCGGTGTCTGCGTTTGCTCCGAGCACGGAGCATCAACAAGTCAGACACTGCCCTGTCACCTTCAACCAGAACCAGTTGCGTAAACCACCCTGGATGAAATGCAACTGTTCACTGTTAATGTATTCTCCCTTTCCTAAACAACTGACAGCAAATCCCTACGTGATCTGACTGGCTGCTGTCGGGTGTGCTCAGATTGTCGAGTTCAATCTGAATATTGACGCAAAAACCAATCCCAAACTGAGCTGTGATGCTCGCTGAGTTGCTCCTTTATTAACAAGTGGGCATCCAATAACCACAGGCATCAGAATGTAGGCAAATGTTTATTGTCTTTATTCATTATGACAAAATAGATTGTACAACATATACAGTCATTGCAAGTCTGGAATGTACAAAAGGAGTCAGGTAACTAGTGAGCATTTTTACCTCCATAATAATGGACACATGATTCTAAATTCGCTGAGACTACAATGCCCTTTATATATTTATATCACGTAGAAAAATAATTCTATGTCCAGATGTACAGTTACAGGAAAAAATGTTAAATAGTTTAAACAATTTTATATACAATGTCTTTCATACATTAAAACGTCGATTGCACTTTCTATAATAGAAATTGCCTTCAAGTATGATGCAATCCTTTTATACTAGCAGGATTTTAGACTCCCTGTAATCCAAACACAGAAAAACAACATCGTTCAAATCTAGTCCGCAGATAATGAGCTGGAATTTGGCTCTAGATTGGGTATGAGCCTTTAATTCCAAGGCATTCGCTGAGAGATGGCGCCCTTTCCTTCATTCAGTTCGTTCTGAAACTCCAAAAAACAATTTCTGGCAAGTTTTTTTTTAACCAGTTCTGACCTCTGCTGTGCCTTGAAAAGTTTGCCAAGTGTTCGTACGTCCATCAGAAGTCATGAATATTCTAGCCCAGGGTGGTGGGCCCGGAGTGACAGTCCTGAATACCGTGTGTTGTGCTTGTCACTGCAAAGCCCATCATGTCCTGTGAATACTCCCGTGTTCCCGAGGCAACGTGAGCGCTATCTTCGAGCGCACCGATCGCCGTTTCCTGCCGTAGCTATTGGGACTCCACGTGCTCCACCGAGCCATGTTGTCTTTCTCCGGGTTATTGAGGAGCTGGTTTAACCGGTGGCTTAGCT
>NW_025967553.1:0-25000 GCF_021869965.1 Rhincodon typus | reverse complement strand
GGTCAGTCCAGGGAGGACGGACAGGTCCAGGGGGCGGGATGAGGCTAATAGGTAGGTGATGGGGGTAGGGCTTGGAGGGGATATGTGGGAGGAAGGACAGGTTAGGGAGGCGGGGACAAGCTGGGCTGGTTTTGGGATGCACTTGGGGGAGGGGAGATTTTGAAGCTTGTGAAGTCCACATTGATACCACTGGGCTGCAGGGTTCCCAAGCGGAATATGAGATGCTGTTCCTGCAACCTTCAGGTGGCATCGTTGTGGCACTACAGAAGGCCCAGGATGGACATGTCTAAGGAATGGGAGGGGGAGTTGAAATGGTTCGCGACTGGGAGGTGCAGTTGTTTAGTGCGAACCGAGCGTAGGTGTTCCGCAAAGCAGTCCCCAAGCCTCCGCTTGGTTTCCCCGATGCATTGAGCTTGTTGGGAGGGATGTATTGTTGTCAGCGATTATGTTCGACTTTGCTACCACAAAATGCTGTACTGCCCATCCTTAAACTTAGCATGTGAGATTGACTGATAATTACAGGAACCAGTGTGTTTAGGTCTTGAACTTCACCACAAGGTCCCTCCAACACTTTGAGGACGACACCATATCACTGCTATCACCAAAGGCATCTGTCTGCCTTTTTCCCCAAATGAGTGATGTGTCTTACCAAAGCAAAGTACTGTGGATGCCCAAAATTGGAAATAAACAAATAATATCGGAAATTCTCTGCAGTCAAACAGCATCTGCGAGAGAGACACGAGAGTAAGTATTTCGGGCTGATAATCTTTCATCAGAATTGAGTAATGTTAGATATGTAATAAGCTTAAGTTGGGGAAGGCAGTGTCATAGTGTCATAGTGGTATTGTCACTGGACTTGAAATCCAGATACCCAGGCTAATGCTCTGGGGACATGGCTTTGAATCCCATGGCAGAAAGTGAAATTTGGATTAAATTCAAAAGCTTAATAAATGATGACCACAAAACCTTTGTTCATTGGACAATGACGCCCCCTAGCAAAGGTAAATTTGCCATCCCCAACTGATCTACCTTATTTGTGACTGCACATCAATGTATTTGACTCTAAATGTCATATTAAATGGCTTCGTAAGCCACTCAGTTGTATCTAACTGCTGAAAAGAAGAATGACACTCAAATGGATCACCTGGAAGTCACAATAAGCATGTACAGCCCTGTTGATCTTGCAAAACTTTCCTTATGAATACCTGGGGGCTTGTGCCAATGTTCAAAGAGCTGTCCCAAAGATGAATCAAGAAACAGCCTGACATCATCTGACAGGAATTATTTCATGAGAATGGCTCAGACATTATCATCCCAGATATAGTGACACAGTAGCATACAGAAGATATGGAGTAACCATGAGAATCCTCAACACGGACACCGTGAAGTGTAATGGCATCAAGTCAAATATGAGCGATTCAACCTCCTGATTAGCAAGTCCCACTCCCTCCTCAGCTGATGAATCATGCTGCTCCATGTTGGACACCAATTGCTGGCCAAGACACAGAAGGTATTCTAGATTTGGAGTTTGATGACCATCACCTAGAATGGCATGGTAGCACTGCCATGACTGAACTGGCTGAGTCTCAAAAGACATTGGTGTTAGACTGGCACCAACAAGACAGCAAATCTCATCCTCATCCGTTTTGGCAGAATAATTTATCCATGATGGTATTGGTACTGACCACCACACAGTCCTTGTGAAGATGAAGATCCATCTCTGTGTTGGGAAATCCTTCATCCTGTTGTGCAACACTATCACTGGTTGAAAGGGAGATACTTTAAACTGTTCTATCAACTCAAGATTGGAAACTCACGGTATGCTGTGGCAGCAGCACATTCCCCACTTTGCCATTTACACCAAGCCAGGAAGTTCAGTGAAGAGTGCAGGAGACATACAGGGAGCAGCACCAGATATGTGATGTCAACAAAATGAGGCCTCAACAAGGCTACTCACTTCGCAAGCAGCATAAGCAATATGCAATACTTGGAGGTAAGCACTCCGACAAATAAAGGGTTAAGTCTAAACTCTGCAATCATACTGTGTCTCGTCATAAACAATTGAACAACACACTGCAGGAGGAAGTTGCACAAATATTTCCATCTTCAATTGGGAAATTGGGAGCTGAACACATGAAAGAAAAGACAAAGCTGAAGGGTCTAAAAGCATCTTCCATGAGAAGCTCTAAGTGGACGACTAATCTCTCTTTCACCTGAGGTTACCAGCACACATGTTAGTTGTCAGCTGATTTAAACTACTTCATAATATTAAAAACTGGATGAAGGCACTTGGACAGTAGAAAGGAAGTTGGCTGTAACAATATTCTAGCCTAGCTGTGCTCTACATACCAGTACAGTGATAACATTGGTACCTACCGAGGTATGTGGGAAATTGCGGAGATATGCCCTGTCCTCTAAAACCTGTACAAATCCAACTGAGTTAAACACCCAATCAGCGTATGCTCGATAATCTGGAAAGTGTAGTAGACAGTGCCGTTGAAGTAGCACTTATTCAATGGTTACCTGTTCGCTGATGCTCAGTTTGTATTCCGCCAGGCCCACACAACTTGTGACTTTTTTAAATTTCAAAAATTTACTTTATTCGTAAAAAAACTTTGTACATGTACATTGACAAAAAAGCAGTTCAGTTCTGCACATTTGCAAATCAAGCAAACAAACAAAGCATTGAACTTTGACTCTACCCCAAAAAAAGACCTCTCTTACACAGTGCTAATATTTATATATATGAGGCACTAGGAGGGTCTGATAACTAAACGGACCCCAATTTACCTTCAGCAGAAGGACCTCGGACAGTAGTCTTTCTCCATTGTGCCTAGGAGGCAGCTGCCCCAAGCTTTAGTGCGTTCCTCAGCACATAGTCTTGCACCTTGGAATGTGCCAATCTGCAACACACGGTCGGGGTCAACTGTTTGTTCTGGAAGACCAACAAGGTTCAGGCAGACCAAAGAGTGTCTTCAACTGAGTGGATGGTCATCCAGGCACAGTTGATGTTTGTCAAGGTGTGCATCCTGGAGAACAGACAGTACAGCACAGAGTCCCGCATCAGAGAGCTTGTCAAGGTTCGCCCTGAGAAAAATCACTGCATCTGCCTCCAGAAGTTGTTTGCAAAGGCACATTACAGAAGGAGATGTGTGACAGTCTCAACCCTCTCCCTCCTCCCCACCCCACCACCACCACCAACACACACACACACACACACACACACACACACACACACACACACACACACACACACACACGTGTGCTTCGAGGGCAGTGTGCGGTGTACATAAAGAATCTCACAGGTAGTGCCCTTCTCACCACCAGCCAAGCGATGTCTTGGTGCTTGTTGGGAAGTTCTGGTGATAAGGCATTCTGCCAAATGAATTTGACAGTCTGCTCAGGAAACCACGCAACAGGATCCATGCTCTACTTTTCCCTCAGGATCTCAGATGCCATGTGCTGACTGCTTCCTGGTGGACTTGTGGTCAAATGTATTTTTCTTTGCAAATTTCTCTACGAAGGACACGTGATATGGAACAGTCCAACTACTTGGAGCATTCCACTGCAGCAAGGCCGATCGCATCCTTCAGAACACCAGGAACAGTTTGAACCTCAGCACGTAATGACACTTGGTGTTTGCTCACAGCCTGATGCAGCTGGACGCAAAGTTGGCCATCAGGATGAGGGCAGCATTAGATATGTTCCTTCTTTCCTCCCCACCCCTCCTGCCCCATCAAGAGTTTTGTACATGGAGTCCCTGCAGACTCAGTCTATCTTAGACTTCCAGATGAAAAGGAAGATGGCTCGGGTGGACTAAAACAGCACATTTTTGGGGAATGGGCCAGACCTGTGCTACGTACAACCGAGTCCCTCACCCTGATGACCAGGTTTATACCCACAAGGGACAGGGTGCGGTGCTCCCAAAGGAGCAGTTTCCGCTTCACTTTGGTGATGCACTCCCTAGATTTTGTGCATGCCCTGGCCCCTCTGTGCCATGTTCCCAACACCTTCAGGTAATCTGTCCTGATGGTGAAGGGAATGAAGGATCGGTTGGTCCAATTCGTAAGGAATGTGCCCCCAAGGTTGCAGATGCTCATGCACCTGCACACTGACACTGGATCTGAGCAGAAAATGGCGACGTCATCCATGTAGAGTGAGGCTTTGACCAGAAGGCCTCCGCTGCCTGGAATAGTCGCTCCTTTCAGGCTCACATGCTTCCTGATGGACTCAGCAAAGGGTTCTAAACAACACACCATCATATACTGTGTGATATCTTGTCAAAGACCTTCTCCTAGTCCAGGCTGATGAAGCAGGCATATGCACCCCCTTGTCCTGCGGATAGTCAGTCATATCCCTGAGGACCATGATACTCACAGAGATCATCCTGCCCGGTACAGCACAGGTTTGGTTGGGGTGAATCATTGATCCCAGAGCAGACCTGACCTGGTTGGTGATGAACTTAGGATTTTGTAGTCTGCATTCAGCAATGATATTGACCACCAATTTCTGATTTCCTCCCTGTGCCTTCTGCTGGTAAATGAGGATGATGATACCTTTCCTCATGGATTCACTCATGGTATCTGACAGAAGCATACTGTTGTATACCTCCAGCAGTCCTGGCAAATCAAGTCCCACAGAGCTGAATACAACTTGGTTAGTAAGCCATTGCTTCTGGGAGTTTTATTCTTTTTTAAGGACTCCAAGGCCTTGGTCAGCTCAACCAGAAATAATGACTAGTTCGGTCTCTCCCGTGTGCTGTCATCTGAGACCTTCGTGATAGAGGACAAAGAGCGACTGGGAGGCCGCTCTGTCTGTGGGCTTCGTGTCATACAGTCTGACATGAAAGGATTTGCTGATCCTCATGATGTTAGACGGAGATGACTTTACAGAGCCACCATCTTCCTTCAGGTTGCTGAGCACAGAGCTCTCTTTGCGCACTTTCTGGAAGAAGAAACGTGAGCACATCTTATCCCGCTCCACGGAGCAGACCCGGGACCGGAAGATTATCTTGGAGGCCTCTTGAGGCAACGAGCGAGGCTTGCTGGCTCTCAACCTCCGGAGATAGTCCATGACGTTGACCCCCATCGTCTGCAGCAGGAGTAGGTTCTGCATGTTTTTCTGTAGTTTCGACAATTTTTTCCGCCCCTCTCTGTCCTTCTGAACACCTTTGAGGATAAAGAACCTCTTGATGTTCTTTCAGTACTGAAGAAGGGTAATACCTGAAACGTTGACTGCTCTTTGGCTCCAGGTGCTGCTTGGCCTGCCATGTTCTTCCTGTTTGTCTATCCTGATGTTCCCCTCGACTGTTTCCCACCAGTCCACTGGAGAGACAACCTGTGTAATCCCTTTTGAGCTCCTCCATGTTTTCTGGGATCAACAGATTAACATTTAGCTTCCATGTTCTCTTGCCAGCCCACTGGTCATCTTATCTGTGATAGTCGGCCAGCAGGAGACAGTGATCAGAGAAGAACACTGGCTTGACACTGGATCTGACTGAGAACATACGGTACGCAAACAGGAAATCTGTTCTTAAGTGGATTGACCTGTCTGGCTGCGACTAGGTGTATCTACACTGACTTCATCCGCAGGCGTGCTGAAGACGTCGTGCAACTTGGCAACTTGGCAACTTGTCCAGATTCCTGATGGAAACAGTTCATGAAGTCCAGTTCATTGTCAGCCCCTCCAGATCGTCCATCTGCATCGATGAAGCACGAGGAAGCACCTGCCCACCACTGCCTTAATTTTGGTGAGGGTGAAGCTGCCTCCTTGCAGCGAAATACCCAGGCCAGAGGAGCGACTGTCATTTCCCCCTGACCAAATTGAAGGCCCACGGGCCCATTAAGCTTGTTGTCCCATGCTCCTGCGGAAACAGGAGGTCTGCTTTGGTGTTGGCCAGGTAAGCCAACATGGAAACACATTGCATAATAGATTTAACACTGCACACATTAATACTTGCAATTTTAACATCCATTTTAAAAGTGTATAGAATTAACCAATGTCCATTTCACCACAGTCTTGTCACTGTGGGACTCCCTGCATCCACGTGGTGTGGCAAAACTGTTGGACATTGTCCAGACTGGAGGGATTGCCCTGCTCTGGTGTTGTCATGGCAAGAATGAAGCCAGTAGGGTCCAGTTCGGAGTTTGACAGAGAGACTGTCAGAATGTCGTGGCTCCCAGTTGCCTGGAGTTTTGGTACAGTGGTAACCTCCTGGTTCTTAGCAGCTGGAGGTTGGGCTTCACCGGGCCCCTCGGGAAGTCCGGTGTTTCTAGGTTGGGGGGTGCTCGTTTTCTTCCCCATGTGCTCTGCCTCTTTTTTTTTTTTGTTGTTGGTGGCCATCCCTCCGCACATCTTCCTCCTCAGAGGAGCTGCTAGTATGTCCGTCATGCAGCTGCCTCTTTCCATTTTGCTGCGTGGCTTTGGGGGTCTCACATGTTTTTCTTTTTCAGTTGTTTCTCACCGGTATCCACTTCCCCACTTCCTTGGTTTCCTCCTCTTCCTCCATTGACTTTGTCTGTTCAGGTGGAGATTGGGTTGGTTGCTGTGCCTCTGCACTGGCTACCTTTTCCTCCTCTCTAGCCTGTCCCTCCTTGTGGGTACCCTTTGTATCAGTTTTCTTGCTGGGAGGTGGCACCTTACTGACCTTTGGGGGTCCACGGCTCACATTGCCACTTCTGGCCATCTGCGTGTAAGTGGCAGTTCCTGCAGAGAGTCACTTTGCAGTCTGCTGCCATGTGCCCTACCCTCCCGTGGGTTCAGCACTCTCTGGGCTTCCCCGTGTGCATCAGATAGCCTTGGCTCCCTTCGATTGCAAAGCTGGAGGGTGGGTGGAGGATGTTACTACTGGCATCCACCTTCAGGGTCACCTTGCTGATCCAGATTGTGAAGGGATCCACCACATCAGTGCTGCCTTCTTCAAGCTGCATGTACCTTCCTAGGAAGGTTGGTCGAGGGTAGGGGTGGTTGTATAAATGGTTTGTGAAAACCTAGCTCCTCTATGCAGGGAGATTGAATGATGGTGCTGCAGTCAAGGTAGAGAGGGGACTATCGCCTCCTTTCTCCTCGAATATCTTCAGGAGATGCTCACATTGCTTCACACTCCTGAATGTTGCATCAAAGTATCCTCCACTGGGAAAATCCTGCAGGCAGAAAATATCTGCTGCTTGGAACCCACAACAATCCAAGAGTATTCTCTTCATGAAGAATATCTGGTTGACTGGCGATCCTTCCTCCACCTTCATCACAGTCTCCCTGACTGCTCCAGGCTCCCTAGCCTGGGTATGGGTGGTTGCTCAGGCCGCAGCTCTAGGTTGGCTTTTCCCTGAATTGGCGTTAGGCCGAAGCCAGCATAAAGATCCACCAATAGCAGGTCAGCTGAACCAATGGTCCTCCAACGACCAATCACAATCACGATCACGATCCAGCGATGACCTCAGTAGCTCAACACTGGTCCAGTCTCCCCTGCCAGGTAAGTATCTGTTCCTGACCTCTTGATCTGAACATGGACAAAACTGCTGAATGCGAGAGAAAGTGAGAGTGACTGCCCTTGACATCAGAACAGCATTTAATTGAGTGTGATGCCAAGGGATCCTAGTAAAATTGGAGTCAGTTGGAATCAAGAGAATGCTGTGTCAGTTGGAGTCCTATTTCACACTAGGGAACGTGGTTCTAATTTTTGAAGGTCATTCATCAGAAACAGCCTGCCAGCATATTATTTAAATGGTGGTACAATGGAAAGTGTTGCTAGACAAAGGAACCTAGATGTTATGTAGACCAGTCACTGAAAGTAAGCATGCAGGTGCCATAAGCAGTTAGGAAGACAAATGGTATGTTGACCTTCATTGTAAGAGAATCCGAGTATAGGGGTAAAGAAATGTTGCTGCAATTATACAGGCTCTTGGTGAGCCCACACTGGAATATGGTGTGCAGTTTTGGCCTCCTTATCTGAGAAAAGATAGACTTTGAGCAAGTTCATGAAAATTTTCTAGGATGGCAGGTTTGTCATATGAGAAGAGACTGAGTTGATTCAGCCTGTATTCATTGGAGTTTAGAAGACTTGAGGGATCTCACTGAAGCATATACAATTCCAACAGGGCAGGACAAACTGGATGGAGGGATGACGTTGCTGCTAGATATAGAGGTCTATAACATGAGGTCATATCTCCGGATATGAGGCAGACCATTTAGGACTAAGATGAGGAGAAATTTCTTCACTTGAAGGGTAGTGAGCCTGTGGAATTCTCTACCACATAACCTGGTGGAGGCTAGTTCACTCGATGTATTCAGGAAGAAAAATTATAGATTTCTTCAGTTTTATACACTTTTTGGATGTGGGCATCTCTGGCTGGCCAGCATTTTTTTATTGCCCGTCCCTAATTCGTGAGATACCTTGTTAAAGCGCTTTAGTCAGTATGCTGTAGGTTGACCCACAATGCCTTTAGGTATAGAATTCCAGAATTTGACCCAGCAACAAGGAAGGAACAGTGATATATTGTCAAATCAGGATGGTGAGCAGCTTACAGGGGAACTTGCAGGTGGTGGTGTTCCTGTGTATCTGCTTTCTTCGTCCTTCTCGATGGAAGTAGTTGCATGAGGTTGGCCAGGTGGATCTCACTGACTATGAGCTTCCTGATTGACTCAGATTAACAGCCCTAGTCAGGGAGTCCTGGCTGACAGATATGAACAGGAGTCTTAGGGATTCCCCTTGCTCCAGGGACTGGCTCTGAGCTAGCTGGACATGTACTGTGCACGTGTAAATAAGGAGTGACTCGGTGATGGGATACTGGCCTCTATGGAGTTATTTCAGTGATGAGAGAAAACAGTATGCTGCTGAAGAAAATTTGCTTGCAACAGTCATCTTTGAGTTGGGTTAAGCATGACTAACAGCATGCCTTTATTTGGGAAGCTTGACTGGTTCGATCCTACCGTCAAAGACTAGGCCTGCTATGTAGAAAGCATGCATTATTTTTTCCAGGCAAATGAAACTGGGGCAGATGAAAAGCCACAAGTAATTCTTCTGACTGCTTGTGGATCTGCAGCATTTTTAGGTATTAGGAGCCTAAATTGCCCTGATGCACCAGATTCTAAAAACTTTCAAGAGTTGACAGAGTTAGTTCAGGAACATTACAACCTCAAGCTGTCTAATATCCTGATATGCTATCAGTTTTACTGGGTCGTTCGAAAACCAGGGGACTCTGTTGGGATTTTTGATGAGGTTAAGATGACTGACAGGCATGTGATTTTAGGTTGACCCGAAAGGACATGCAGAGAGAGACTTTGTTTGGTATGTGGGATACCGTACAAAAACACCTGTTAGCTGAAGCCCAATTGGATTTCAATCAGGCACAGCAACAGGATTTGTCATTAGAAAATGTGGCAGGTAGAGCATGAGAGTTGCAGGAATCCCCATGGAAATGGACACGGTCACCTTTCCAACTGAGCTTGAGGAACACCAGTTGAGTGTAGGCGTTCACATAGTCTCATGCAGGACATATCCTGAGCAGAGGGACTCCAGGTAAGCCGACAGAAAAACCCTAAATCAAAGCTGAGCTTCTGCCAAATGGCTAAAATATTCTTCAGAATCCAGGCCGGCAAGCCACTGTAGTTGCTGCTGCTATGCAGACTCGAGACAGCAAAGGAGTCCTACAAAGCCTGACTTGAGTAAGAAAACTCGTAAGCTGGGACCCAGGAGAGTGCACACCCTGGAAAGTTCGCCTGTGTGTGGATTGGAACAGTTAAATTGCTTAACAACATCCAAATCAGAACCATTTGCCATAAATGTCTGGTGAAATGGTCACCAGGTTTTAGTGGACGTTGATCCTGGTGCAGCTGTATCAGTGATTGCACAACCAGTCTTGAACAAGATTTACTGTGGACTCGGACAACAAAGAACAAAGAAAATTACAACACAGGAACAGGCCCTTCGGCCTTCCAAGCCTGCATTGACACGCTGCCCATCACAACTAAAACACCCTCCCCTTCCGGGGACCGTATCCCTCTATTCCCTTCCTATTCGTGTATTTGTCACGCCCTTTAAAAGTCACTTTAGTATCTGCTTCCACTACCTCCCCCGTTAGCGAGTTCCAGGCACCCACCACTCTCTGTTTTTAAAAAAAAACTTGCCTCATGCATCACCTTTAAACCTTGTGCCTCGCACCTTAAACCTATGTGCCTGAGTAACTGACTCTTCCACCCTGGGAAAAAGCTTCTGATTGTCCACTCTGTCCATGCCCTTCATAATCTTGTTAGACCTCTATCAGGTTGCCCTCAACCTCCATCGTTCCAGTGAGGACAACCCAAGTTTCTCCAACCTCTCCTCATAGCTAATGCCTTCCATACCAGGCAAAATCCTGGTAAATCTTTACTGTACCCTCTCCAAAGCCACCACATCCTACTGGTCGTGTGGCGACCAAAATTGAACACAATATTCCAAATGCAGTCTAACTAAGGTTTTATAAAGCTGCAACATTACCTGCCAATTTTTAGACTCAGTGCCCTGGCCAATGAAGGCAAGCATGCAGTATGCCTTGTTGACTACCTTCTCCACCTGCATTGCCACTTTCAGTGACCTGTGTACCTGATCGCTACCAGTACTCTTAAGGAGCCTGCCATTTACTATATATTTTCCATCTTGCCTCGCATTTTTCCAGATTAAACGCCTGCCCAAGTCATCAACCGTTCTTTCTCTCCTGATGTATCCTGTGATGGTCCTCATCACTATCCGCAATTCCACCAACCTTGGTGTCATCCGCAAACTTACTAATCAAACCAGTTACATTTCCCTCCAAATCATTTATTTATATTACAAAAATCAAAGGCCCCAACACTGATCCCTGACGAATGCCACTAGTTAAGGTCCTCCATTCAGAAAAGCATCCTTCCACGACAGAGTCAGTTTTTTATCCATCTTGCAAGCTCACCTCTAACCCCGCACGACTTTACCATCTGTGTCTGTCTGCCATGAAGGACCTTGTCAAAGGCCTTACTGAAGTCCATGTAGACAACTTCCACTGCCTTCCTCTCATCGATCATCTTCGTCACTTCCTCAAAAAACGCAATCAAGTTAGTGAGACATGACCTCCTGTTCACATATCTGGTCTTCTATCTCCAGCTGGCTGTTGGGAGGCCGACAGTAAACACCAAACATTATGATTGCGCTGTTACTATTCCTGAGCTCTAGTTAGTGGGACACGACCTCCTGTTCACAAAACCATGTTGCCTCTCACTAACGTGCCCACTTACTTCCAAGTGAGGAATAAATCCTGTCTCGAAGAATCCTCTCCAATAATTTCCCTACCACTGACGTAAGGCTCACCGGCCTGTAATTAGCTGGATTATCCCTGCCACCCTTCTTAAACAAAGGAACAACATTGGCTATTCTCCAATCCTCAGGGACCTCCTCTGTAGCCAGTGAGGAAAGAAAGATTTCCCTCAAGACTCCACCAATTTCCTCCCTTGCTTCTCTGTATTCTGGAGTATATCCCATCAGGCTCTAGGGACTTGTCTACCATAATGTTTTTCAAGACCCCCAATACATCCTCCCTTTTGATCTCAACATGACCCAAACTATCTACACACCCTTCCCCAGACTCATCATCCACCAAGTCCTTCTCTATGGTGAATACTGACTCAAAGTACTCATTTAATACCTCACCCATTTCCTCTGGCTCCACACACAAATTCTCTTCTCTGTCCTTGAGTGGGCCACCCCTCTCCCTGGCTACCCTCTTGCTCTGTATATGTATAAAAAACCTTTGAATTTTCCTTAATCCTGTTGGCCAATGACTTTTCGTGACTCCTTTTAGCCCTCCTGACTCCTTGCTTAAGTTTCTTTCGACTTTGCTTGTATTCCGCCCTTGCTTCATGTGTTCCTAGCCTTAACGAATGCTTCCTTTTTCTTTTTGACTAAGCTCACAAAATCTCTTGTTACCCAAGGTTACCTAAACTTGCTATACTTATCCTTCATCCTTACAGGAACATGCCGGTCCTGAGTTCCCAGCAACTTACACTTGAAAGCCTCCCACATACCAGATGTTGATTTGTCCTCAAACATCTGTCTCCAATCTACATTTTTCAGTTCCTGCCTAATGTTGTAATTAGCCTTCCTCCAATTTAGCACCTTCACCTGACAGCTATCTTTATCCATTAGTATCTTAAAGCTTACTGAATTGTGATCACTGTTCCTGAGTTGCTCCCCTCCTGATACGTCGACCACCTGACCAGGCTCATTCCCTAATAGTAGGTCCAGTACAACCCCTTTCGTAGTTGGACTATCTACATACTGTTTCAAGAAGCCCTCCTGGATGCTGCTTACAAACTGTCTCATTTGCGTCCCAAGCACTATGTAAGTCCCAGTCAATATATGGGAAGTTAAAATCACCCATGACGACAACCTTGTTACTTTTACATCTTGCCAAAATCTGCCTATGTATCTGTTCTTCTATCTCCTGCTGGCTGTTGGTAGGCCTACAGTAAACTCCAAACATTATGATTGCACTCTTCGTGTTCCTGAGCTGTACCCATATTGTCTCGCTGTAAGAGCCATTCGAGGTATCCACTTGCAGTACAGCTGTGATTATGTCCTTAACAAGTAGTGCAACTTCCCCATCCCTTTTACATCCCCCTCTTTCCTGCCTGAAACATCTGTAACCTGGAACATTAAGCTGCCAATCCTGTCCCTTCCTTAACTAAGTCACTGGAATAGCAACAACGTCATTGTTCCAAGTACTAACCCAAGCTCTAAATTCATCTGCCTTACCTGTTACACTTCTTGCATTGAAACAGATGCACTTCAGTCCACCAGACCTGCTTTGATCAGCAACCACACTCTGTCTGCTGTTCCTCTGAGTCTTACTGGCCCTATTCTCTAGTTCCCTTTCAGTCAATTCACCTTTGCTTTGGTTTCGACCCCCCTGCCAAGCTAGTTTAAATCCTCCCGAGTGACACGAGCAAACCTCCCAGTCAGAATATTTGTGCCCCTCCAGTTTAGATGCAACCCATTCTTCTTGTACAGGTCCCATCTGCCCTGGAACAGATCCCAATGGTTCAGATACCTGAAACCTTCCCTCCTACGCCATCTCTTTAGCCACGTTTTGAGTTGTACCATCTTCCTATTTCTAGCCTCACTGGCATGTGGCGCAGGGAGTAATCCCAAGATTATAACCCTGGAGGACTTGCTTTTTAACTTTCTACCTAACTCCCTGAACTGCTGCTGCAGGGCCTCGTCTCTCATCCTACCTATGTCATATCCTACCAATATGTACCATGACCTCTGGCCGTTCACCCTCTCCCTACAGAATGCTTTCTGCCCGTTCAGAGACATCCTTGACCCTGGCAGCAGGAAGGTAACATACCATCCTGGAGTCTCTTATGTCCACAGAAACACCTATCTGTACCGCTAACTATAGAGTCCCCTATAACTACTGCTGTAGTGCTCTTTGTGTTTCCCTCCTTAAGAACAGAGCCGGCTGTGGTGCCACCAGTCTGGCTGCAGCTGCTGTTATCCCTTGATAGGTTGCACACCCCCCCACCCCCCCAGCAATATCGAAAATGGTATACTTGTTAGAGATGGGGACGACCACAGGGGACTCCTGCACTGGCTGCCTGCCAGCCCCTTCTAGTGATTACCCATCTATCTGCCTGCACCTTGGGTGTCACCACATCTCTAAAACTACTGTCTATGACGCTTACCACCACCCTCATGCTCCTAAGTGCATCTATTGCTGCTCCAACCTATCCATGTGATCTGTGAGGAGCTGCAGTTGGGTGCACTTCCTGCGAATGTAGTCAACTGAGATGGTGGAAGTGTCGCGGACCTCTCACATCTCTCAGGTGTAGCACTTAACCGCACTGACTGACATTTCTATCCCCAATTAAGCTGTTTAAGAAAATTTATGAAACACTTACCCTTACTTATCGGAGTGAATACCTGAAGTAGGTCTTCCCTCACTCACCTTCCCAGAACGCTCTCTAGATCTCTTCCTTTCCCTTGCTCCTGGTCCTCTCAGCGGTGTCTGTGTCCTTCTTTTTTTTTGGTTAGAGGAGGAGGTAGGGAGGGAAATACTGAGGAAGTGTTTGGGGTTGAACTGTCACTTGACATCAGCCCCTCCACAAACCACCCTCTGGAAGCAGTGACCCTTAATTTTGAACTGGATGTCGGCCAGACTGAGAGCGTACACCAGGCAGCCATTATAGACTAAGGGTACGACTTTGGTTCCGGTTTCCTATGAGAAACAGTTGATGAAGTTACTGTTGATTGTAGTAAAAGGCTTCGGCCCAAGCTTGATGGGGTGGAATCGGTTGAAAAAGATCCGCCTTGATTGGATTTGATGTTTTGTGATTAGAAAATTGCTACCCGAGTGAAGTCCTAAATCAATACCCGAAAGTTTCTCGTGAAGGTTTAGGGACTATCAAAGGAGCTGAGGCCATCTTACATTTTGACCAGGAAGCAATTGCACAATTCTGCAAGGCTCACCGAGTGCTATGTGCCTTATGAGCAAATGTACAGGCAGAAATCAGGAGGCTGGAAAGTGAAGGAATCATCAAACTTGTACAGTTTGCGGAATGGGCAGCACCGGTTGTACCGATTGTGAAGCCTGATGGCTTGGTTCACCTTTGTGGGGATTTTAAGCAAACTGTAAACTGCTTCTCGCAGCTGGATAAATACCCAATCCCTCACATAGAGGATTTGCACGCAAAACTGCCAGAGGGGAGCTGACCTTCACGAAGCTGGTCATGAGCCATGCGTACCTGCAATTGCGACCAAATGAGGACTCCCAGATGTATGCCACAGTTAGTACCCATAATGCTTTGTACCAATGTACAAGACTGCCATTTGGGGGTATCATCAGCCTCCACCCTTTTCCAGCTGATGGATACCCCACTGTTAACATCCTTGGGGTGACTGTTGACCAGAAACTCAGTTGAACTCATTACATAAACACCGTGACTAAAACACACCGTTGATATCGAAGTCAGAGTTAGAAGAACTGGACCTGGAGTGAAAATGTCTAGGAGAAGCTGCAAGAAAAATAACAGGCCTACATCCCTGAAGTTAGAAGGAAAAGGATGTAGTACTTGGAACGAGGTTGGCCAGGTGGATCTGATTGAGTATGAATTCCCTGGTTGGGGCTGTTAACCTGGGCCTATTGGGGAGTCCTGGTTGACAATATAAACAGGAGTTTCGGGGATTATGCTCACCCTAGGGACTGGCTGTCAGCTGGTCAGAGTCCATGTACTGTGCACATGTACATAAAGGGTGACTAGCTGATAGGATATTAGCCTCCATGGAGTTATTTCACTGTTTTAGAGTTATGATGAATTTCTACAGTGTATCTTGTAGATAGTACACACTGCTTCTACTGAATGTTGGTGGTAGAGGGAGTGAATGCTTCCAGATTTGCTTCCAATCAAATGGACCCCTTTGTCATAGAATCCCTATAGTGTGGAAACAGGCCATTTGGCCCAACAAGTCCACACTGACTCTCTGAAAAGCATCTCACCCAGACTCGCCCCATAACCCTGTATTTCCCATGGCTAATCTGCTTAATTTACACATTCCTGGATACTATGGGCAATTTAGTGTGGCCAGTCCACCGAACCTGCACATCTTTGGACTGTGGGAGGAAACCGGAGCACCGGAGGAAACCCACATAGACACGGTGAGAATGTGCAACAGACAGTCGCCTGAGGCTGGATTTGAGCCCAGGTCCCTGGTGCTGTGAGGCAGCAGTGCTAACCACTGAGCTGCCGTGCCGCCCACGCGCATCTCGGGTGGCTTGTCTTGGATGGTGTAGAGCTTCTTGAGTTTTGTTGGAGCTGCACCCATCCAGGCCAGTGGGGAGTATTCTATCACACTCCTGAGTTGTGCCTTTGTAGATGGTGGACACGCTTTGGGGAGTCAGGATGTGAGTTACTCACCAAGTATTCCAAGCCTCTGACCTGCTGCTGGTAGTCACTGTGTTTATATATTGACTCCAGTTGAGTTTCTGGTCAAGCATAACCCCAAGGAGGTTGATAATGGGGGATTCATTGATGGTAACACCATTGAATGTCAAGGAATGGTGATTACATTATCTCTCATTGGAGTTGATCAATGCCTGGTAATTATGTGGTACAAACGTTTCTTGCCCCTTGTCAGCCCAAGCCAGGATATTGACTAAATCTGATCTGCTCGTTGTAGGATCACTTAGCTCTGTATGTCACTTGCTGCTTCTGTTTGGCATACAAGTAGTCCTATTTGGTGGCTTCACCAGGTTGACACCTCATTTTCAGGTGCACCTTGTGTTGCTCCTAGCGTGCCCTCCTGTATGTCTCTCCCTACCTTGCTCACTTGCACACCACCTCATGTTTTGCTCCCCTCTGGTTCTTTGCTGTTGACCACACACGCGCATAAACGAACTCTTGCATGCACGCTCGCTCGGGCTCTCATCTCTCGCTCACGCTCTCATCTCACACAGTTACTTGTTTTGTTTCCTTATCACCTTTCTTAAATCGTGGCATCATGTTAGCCAACCTCCAGTGTTTCAGCACCTCACCTGCTGCTATCAATGTTACAAGTATCTCAGCAAGGGGCCCAGAAATCACTTTCTTAGCTTCCCATAGAGTTCTCAGACACACCTGATCAGGTCCTGGTGATTTATCTACCTTTATGTGTTCTGTAATATGGACATTTTTCAAGATGTCGTTATCTATTTCCCGACATTCTGTATCTTCCATATCCTTCTCCACAGTAAACACTGATGCAATATAGTCATTTTGTATCTCCACCATCTCCTGCGTTTCTACACATAGGCAGCCTCGCTGATCTTTGAGGTGTCCAATTCTCTCCCTAGTTAGCCTTTTGTCCTTAATTTATTTATAAAATTCCTTTGGCTCCTCATTAATCCTATTTGCCAAAGCAATCTCGTGTCCCCTTTTTGCCCTCCTGATTTCCCTCTTAAGTATACTCCTCTTGCATTCATACTTTTCTAAGGATTCACTTGATCTCTGCTGTCTATACTTCACATATGTTTCCTTTTTCTTGATCCAAACCTCAATTTCTCTAGTCATCCAGCATTCCCTGCACCTACCAGCCTTGCCCTTCACCCGAACAGTCTCTGGACTCTCATTATCTCATTTTTGAAGCTTTCCCATTTTCTAGCCATTCTTTTACCTGCAAACATCCACCCCCAATCAATTTTTGAAAGTTCTTGCTTAATACCGTCAAAATTGGCCTTCATCCAATTTTGAACTTTAACTTTTAGATCTGGTCTCTCCTTTTCCAACACTATTTTAGAACTAATAGAATAATGGTTTGCTGGACCCAAAGTGCGCCCCCACTGCAGTCTTAATCACTTGCCCTGTTTCATTTCTCATGAGTAGGTCGTGTTTTGCGCCTTCTCTAGTAGCTATATTCACATACTGAATCAGAGAAGTTTCTTGTACACATTTAACAAATTCCACTCCATCCAATCCCTTAACACTGTGGCAGTTCCCGTCTATGTTTGGAAAGTTAAAACCCCCTGCCATAACCCTCGTATTATTCTTACTGATAACTGCAATCTCCTTACAAATTTGTTTCTCAATTTCCTGCTGACTACTGGGGTGTTTATAGTATGATCCCAATAAGGTCATCATCCTCATAGGAGCAGAAAGGCTGACATTTTGGGCCTAGACCCTTCATCAGAAAAGGACCCTTTTCTCATGAAGGGTCTAGGCCCGAAACGTCAGCCTTTCCGCTCCTATGATGCTGCTTGGCCTGCTGTGTTCATCCAGCCCTGCACCTTGTTGTCTGGGATTCTCCAGCATCTGCAGTTCCTACTATCTCTCTCAAGGTCCTCATCGTTTTCTTATTTCTCAGTTCCAGCCAAATAACTTCCCTGGACGTATTCTCAGGAATATCCTCCCAAAGTACAGCCATAATGTTATCCCTAATCAAAAACGCTACTCCCCCTCCTCTCTTGCCCACCTTTCTATCCTTCCTGTAGCATGTATACCATGCAACATTAACTTGCCAGTCCTGTCCATCCGTGAGCCAAGTAAATACCATGATATGCCAGTCCCATGTTCTCAACCATGCCCTGAGTTCATCTGCCTAACCTGTTTGGCCTCTTGCAGTGAAATAAATGTATTTAATTTATTAGTTCTACCTCGTTCAGTTTTGTTCTTGCATGCCCTGACTGTTCGAGTTACTCCTTTTTCCCAACTGTACCAATCTCAGACTGAATTCTTTCCTTACCATCTCCCTGGGTCTCACCCCACGCCCCCTCCCCCAACCTTACTAGTTTAAATCCTCCCAAGCAGCTCTAGCAAATCTCCCTGCCAGTATATTAGTCCCCTTCTAATTCAGATGCAGTCTGAATTCAAAAGGATTAAGCCATGTAATTTTGATAGATGGACGTGGGCTTTAGAAGCTGAAACCACGTGTGAAGCTTTTAGATTATTTTGCTAAAGGAATGTAAAAACTCATTGCCTTCCATAACAAGAATTGATATCAAGGATCAAAGGGCTGCAACTGCGAGGTAGACAGCAATGATGACAGATGAGTACGAGCTGATCCATAAAACTTTTTTCTGTCATCTCTATAAATTCAAAGGGATCAAAATTAGGAGAGTGAAGTGAAATCAAGTAACTAAAATAAGGAATGGATAGCTGGGAATACCCTCAGTAATGTCCTCAAACCAGAAAGGAAAGTAATGAAGGAGGTGAAAATTGGAAACACCTCAGCTTCTGTTGTAACAAGGTGGGACATATTTGTTCAGAATGCTTCAAGTTATGAGGGAAATCATGGGACTTGTTCGAGTTCAAAAAAGTAAGTCAGAGAAGGAAACTCGAGGAATAGACCATGGATCAGATTGTAGCTTTAACTACGGCTAAGAGACTGGGGGTAAGCACTACCATGAGTGTGGAAGAAGTATTTAGGGTATATGGGAGGTGTGAAGGGTTTTAATTTAAAGGGAAGGCAATCTTTACAAAATTAACTGGTGTTGGCTGGCCCTCATTTTTCCAGATTTGACAATTTATGCTAGTAATTTGGAGGTGGGTAATATCTTGTACAACTGTAAATTGGGAATAGAGAATTCCCTGGGATTTTTGTAATAAAAACTAAACCATTATCGGAAGATGCATCACGGAGACTTGAAAGTTGTTGTTGATGCTTAAACTTTTGATGTCTATGCCCAACATGGAAACAAGGAAATGCTAATTTCCACTGATCATAATCCACTGGTCTTCATTGAAAATCTCATTACTTTAATACATTACAAATCTTTAACCTTATAAGGATTGCAAGAATAACAAAGCTTGATTTCTAGCATGTTAGCCCAGTGAGGCATGACAATGCAAAAATGTTCAAATAAAGTTTGAAATGTACAAGCACTGTACATTGGAAATAAGCATGATATAACAAGAGGGCTCTCAGTAGAGCATAAACCTGAAAAATGCTGTGTGAACTCAATGTTATTCTTGAGGCTTTTCCCTGTCCTTCTAACTGTAATACCCAAAAAAGCCACTTAGAGTCGGAGAGTAGTACAGCACAGAAATAGGCCCTATGGTCTAATTCATCCATGCTAACCAGATATCCTAAGTTAATCTAGTCTGGTTTGTGGCATTTGGCCTATATCCCTCTATACCTTTTCTATTCAAGTACCCATCCAGATGCCTTTTATATGTTATATTTGTACCAGCATCCTCTATTTCCTCTGGCAATTCATTCCACATGCACACCACCCTCTGTGTGAAAAAGTTGCCCCTTTAATCCCTTTTTAATCTTTCCCTTCTCACCTTAAACCAATGCCCTCTAGTTTTGGACTCCCTTATTCTGGGGAAAAGACCTTGACTATTCCACCCAATCCATGTCCCTCATGATTTTATAAACTTCTTTACAGTCACTCCTCAGCCTCTGATTCTTTTTTCATTAAAGAGCTTCCATGTCATTGACCAGGCTTTGGGCGAATCTGTGCATTAACCTACCGCTGAACAGCTTCATTAAGTGATGTAATTCAGGATCTCAGGAGGACGGGTTGGGGCAACACCAGCGCATGCTTGGTACATTGGGGCAGTGTGAATTTTCCATTGAAAAAACATTGCTTGTGTACGATATGAACCTGCGGGAAATGCTAAACTGTGAAAAAAAAATCAAAAGACATAGAAAGTAACATTGCAGCTGTACATGACAAGATCTCTGAATGCAAGAAGCAGATTCTACAAGCAAAACTAATTCTTTAAATTATCAAGAGTTTGATGCATTAATAAAAGTGATACAACAGCATCCTGATAGACATTAAACCTTACAACAATAATCTGCTCTGAAAACCTTGCTCACATTTTGGCAGCTGTGGCAAATTCCATCACAGCAGCTTAGACAATCTGTAACATTCTAAAACAAAAGACATTCTGAATCAAACTATCTACAGCATTCGGAAAGAAAAAGATCAATTTTCTCTATTTCTCACCTGTTAATGGATGGATTTTTTTAAAAAACAAGTCTGAGATCCGATTCTACATCTTTGATGAAAACTAATCTTCCATATACCATAACCTGTGTACCTCTTTTTCACAGATTTTTTTTTGAAACTATCAAAGAGGCAAAAATATCTTTTAAGTGCCAAATGTACCACCTTCACTTAATGTTGTTGCAGTTTCAAAAAAAGTTGTTGGAGATTTAAGTGTTTGCATATGATGACTGTCAAGTCTATCACTATAGTGGAATAATCATTTAGAAAATAGAATGCTGGGTTATCTACATGTTGAGTACCAATCTGAAGAAGGGTTACTGGACTCAAAATGTTAACTCTTTTCCTCCACAGATGCTGCCAGAGTTTTTCCAGTAATTTCTGTTTTTTGTTTCAGACTTGAATATATACAAGATGAGCAGCCATATATATTGTTAAAAACTAAAACTGGATAAGTTTCTGCTAAGAACAGGATTACGTGTTTAAGTCAAGTTCAAATTTCATTGTGTTTTGTATGGCTTTTAGAGAAGATTTTTGAAACAAAGTACTTAATAATTAACTGTTAGCTTTTTTTTTAGGCTTGCCTTGGCCTCATTTACACAGTGTACGTCGACAGTCTGAATGTGAACTTGGAAAATGTGATTGCCAACCTTTTTACATGTTTGGTGCCGGTTGCTGGAGGGTCCCAGGTAAGAGAAATTCTGCTGCTTCTGTGATAATTCAAATTTCAGAATTAATAATCTATTCCTTTTGCTTACGACAATCTTTTTAGTTGCTTCCTGGACTTGAAGGTTCTGGAAACTTGCACCATATTACTTCAGTATGCACTAACGGTATGCATCATTATTACGCAGTACACATTCCGGATGTAATGTGACAAATTATCCCTTTATTTATATTGGTCCTAAATTTTGTCAGACATTTGCTCCACTTTGTAGATCGCCCCACCTAAACTATTGAAAGCTATTCTTGTCACTCAGCTCACCAGTTCAGTGACTGATGACTGCCAGATCCTAGGATTCGTGTCATTATTTATGCTGTAGACAGTTAGGATGATGTATATTTGGATAAGTGACGGACGTTGACGTAATGTATGACTTTTGTGTCACACTCAATCTGAGATTCTATCAAATCAACTATCCAAACTCCAAAACGTCATTTCTATAATCTGGAAATGTTTCTGTGTTTCGTTTTAATAATTCTATCAGCTTTGCTTAGTAGTTTTAAAAATAAAAGAAATAGAAGCAGGAGAACACTTTTGTCATTTAGGATGTTTACGGCTGATCTACCTGAGCTACATCTTCCAGTGCTATCCCCGTAAGCTTCAATTTCCTTAATTATCTAAAAAATCTGTCCATTCAACCATGAAGCATAGGAGCAGATGCAGGCTGTTCAATGTGTTCAGATTCAGTTCCACTGTACAGTTAAATCATGGTTGATATAATAAGCCTTGACTTCAGAAGAGACTCCTCCACTGCCTTCAAAAAGCTTATTCTGAGATTATACTCTCTGGTCCCAGACTCTCAAACCAGGGGAATAACATTTCCTATCTATCCTGTCAAGTCCCTAAGAATTTTGAATGTTTTAAAGTGGTCACCTCTCATTCTTCTGAACACCAGTGAGGTACCGACCCACCATTTCAACCTATCTTCATAAGATAGCCCCTCCATATCCAGAATTTGCCTAGTGAGCCTTCTCTGGACTGTGTCCAAATCCAGTGTATCTTTACCTGGTCAAAGGGCCCAAAACTGGTCACAGTATTTCAGTGTGGTCTGACTAGTGCCTTGTATAGATTTAGCAAAATTTCCCTATTTTTCTACTGCATTACCTTTGAAATAGAGGCCAGCATTCCAATTACCTTCTTTATTATCCACTGAAATTGGATGTTTGCTTTTTGAGATATACGCATGAAGATTGTCAAATCTTCTTTTCTGTAGTTTTCTACATTCTTACCCCATTTTAAAGAATATTTAGCTCCCGATTTTTCCTGCTATAATGCATACCCGTACATTTCTGTCATGTTATGTTTTATCTGCCAACTTTTTGAATGCTTGCTTGACTGTCGATACCCTTGTGTATACTCTGTCATCCTCACCACTTGCCTTCCCATGTATTTTTGTGCCACTTGCAAACTTAACAGTAGAACATATACTTACCTCGTTTAAATCATTAACATACTGTAAATCATTGTGGCTCCAGTGCTGACCCCTGTGACAGTCCACTAGTTACAGGTTGCCGTCCTGAAAATTCCACCCCACCCCCGTCCCAACTCTCTCTGTCTTCTGTTAGTTAGCCAATCCTCTGTCCATGTTGATATACTGCCTCCAGCACCATGGTTTCCACATCTTATTACTGTGTGGTATCTTATAAAATGCCTTCTGAAAATATAAACAAATTACAGCCACTGCTCTCCCTTTATCTATCCTGTTTGTTAGCCCCTCAAGGAATTCTAATAAATTTGCCAGGTGTGATTTCCCCTGCAAAAAGCCGTACTGACTCTGATCATCACTTGTGTTTCCAAATCCTCTGCTGTTATAATGGACTGTGAAACATTTTCCCAGTAAAAGATGTTAAGCTAACTGGCCTATAATTGGCAGTTTCCCAATCCTCTGAGACTTTTCCAGAATCTAAGGATTCTTGAAAGGCTACTCCCCAGTCCATCAATTATCTCTGTAGCTACTTCCTTTAATATCCTAGGATGCATCCCATCAGATCCAGGTATTTATTGGTCATTAGCCCCTTTAGTTTCCCATTTTAATTATTATATTTATTTCCACTCCTTTTGCTACTTGATTATTTCGTAATATTGGAATGTGATCAGTGTCTTCCACTGCGAAGATTGATGCAAAGTACTTATTCAACTCTTCTCCCATTTCCTGGTTCCCCATTGTTACTTCCCAAGCCTCATTCTCAAAGGGCTTGGGTTCACTTTGGCCTCTCTCCTCTTCTTTGTATATTTAAAGAAGCTCTCGCTGTCTGTCTTGGTGTTACTCGTAAGCTTTCTATCTTTTCCGTCTTTTTTTTATGATCGTCTTTTGTTGGTTTTCCCAATTCTCTGGCTTACCACTGATCTTTGCCACATACATGTTTTTTCTTTCAATTTGATGCTATCCTGACTTCCTTGGTGGATGATGGGCTTATCCCCTTCCCAGAATCCTCCATCCTCACTGGGATATATCTTTAGCTGTCAGCAATGAACTATTTTCTGAAATGTCTGCCGCTTTCCTCAACTATCTTTGCAGCAAAACTCCTTTCTGATCCACTGTAGCTAGTTCTGTCTTCATTCCTTTGTAATTACCTATATTAAGTTGAGCATACTTATTTCTGATCCAAGTTTTTCACTTTTCAAACTGTGAATTTTTACCATCTTATGGTCCCTGTTTTTGAGGCAATCTTTTACTCTGATATTGTTGATTAAATTTGCCTCTTTACACATCAACAGATGCAAAATAGCCTGATGCTTGGTTGAAGTCACAACTTATTGTTCAAGGAAACCGTCCCAAACACATGCTATAAATTCTGCCTTGTAGCTACCTCTGTCGGTTTGGATTTCCCAATCCACATGTAGATTAGAGTCAGCTATGGTCAGTATGCAACTCTGTTATATGCCTTTGTTATCTCCTGGTTTCTTCTCAGTATTACTGAACAACTCCTGTCGAGGGACCAAATAGACCATCTCTACCAGTGCCACCTTCCCTTTCTTATTTCTTAGCTCCACCCATTTATATCTACTACTTCTGATCCAAAATAATTTCTTGTCCCACTCTGGGTATTTTTTATTCAAACAGCTGCCTGGTAATGTTGCCAAATCTTCTTGCTTTGTTCATCTCCATTCCCCTTTCCTCATTCCACCACCATGTCCCTCCCCTCTAACAGTAGCTTAAAGCCCTCTACAAGCCTAGTTATTTGATTTTCCAGGACACTGGTATCAGCACTATTCAAGTGAAGCTGACCTCATCAGAACAGCTCCCTTGCATCCCAGTGGTGATGCCAGTGCCCCATGAACTGTTAGCCACTCCACCTGCACCAATCTTTGGAGCCACGTATTTAATTCCTTGACTGTATTCATCCTGTTGCCGATTTGCTTGTGGTTCAAGTAGTACTCCAGAGATCATTACCTTGGAGGTTCTGCTTTTCAATTTCTGTCTCCATTTCTGCTTTGAATATACTTTATGACCGAGCATCTGTAGCTGTGTGGTAGAAAGTTCTGAAGTTTCATAATCCTCTCAGTGAAGAATTCTCTCCTTACCTCTGTCCCAAGTGGCCAACCCCTCATTCAAAGAGTATGATTCCTGTAGTTCTAACCTCCTCAGCCAAAATACTGATTTTCCCAATATTCCCTGCAAAACGCTAAGAATTTTATGTTTCACTGAGTGATTTCAATGACTAAAGTCAATGGATTTCAAGACTCGTGTGTCTGTGTTAGAAAGGTGACAATGTTGCAATGGCCGATACGCTCAAATGCAACAAGATCTGGACAATATCCAGGCTTGGGCTGATAAATGGCAAATAAGATTCGTGCCACACAAATGCCAGGCTATGACCATCACGAGTAAGAGAAAATC
>NW_025967552.1:0-25000 GCF_021869965.1 Rhincodon typus | reverse complement strand
CAAAGCCAGAAGTATATCAGTGTTTGAGATTTGTGCACAATCTGCTGGTTTAAGCATCAGCATAGCCTCTGGAATATCTAGATTCAGTTTCTTTAGCTGTATCTTCAAACGCCATGGTATACTCTTCTGTGAACTGATTGTTCATCCTAATAAATTTATCAAATGCTGACCACTCGTCAGGCTTCCAACAAGTTTGTTTTTGTAAACTCAGTCCAAAAGTTGTATTAAAATGCCTCATCCTTTTTGGTGTCCAGGTCAGTTACATCCAGTGCTGTAAATACTTTGTTTCTAATTTTATTCCCTCCTAAAAGGCACAGTAGGCTTTGCTTCTGCCAGAAACTGAATTACTTTGTTTTGTTTATCTTACCACCTGGAGGGATCGGAGTTAATCTTCTGCTACCACAGTTATCATACAGAGATCCAGGCGTTGAATTAGGTGGCAAAAGACTTAACAAAGATTTTATTGTAAATCACTGGTATAGTACAATCATTATTCTTCCAGGTCCAGAAGTCAACCCTCAACAGAGAAAGTACTCTGTTTTTTTAAAAATATATTTTCTATTTAGAGATGTTAATTAACACTGTTCCTTTTAAGCTGCAAGTGCAGCTGCTGTGATGTTTCCCATGCAGCCGGTAAGAAAATTAGAGGGAGCGTTGCTCTGGAACAAGTGGGACTTGTACCCAGGTCCCCCAGCATATGGATAGGGACACAACTACTGCACCACAAGAACCCTCAAAGAACACTGATCTTTTTGTTTCCTTTTATTTAATATCCAGAAGTGCTCTTGCATGCAGCTGACTTTTTAAAATCTCTTACCTACCACCAAATCATCTGTGGAAGAACTTGAGTTTTTTTTTATAATTATAATTTTTGTTTAACCTGTTTGTCCAATCAACCTGTTTAGAGATGATGTTACACACTTCTGGAGCAGATGGGACTTGAACACGGGCCTCCTGGTCCAGGTGTAAGGACTCTATCACTATGCCACAAGAGCCCAGCAAATTCCAGTCTTTTCCTTTTTGTTTTTTTCTTTCACCTATTTATCTAATCAACCTGTTCACAGATGTTATTATGCACCATTGGAGAAGATGGGACTTGAACTCGGGCCACCTGGTCCAGGAGTAAAGACACGATCACTGCACCGCAGGAGCCCAGACAACTCCAATTTATTTTAAAGCACTGTATTCCCTGTGGTGCCCACTTATGTCTAAAGGGATTAAGGGCACTCATGGATACCATTTTGTCTTTTTTTTTAAAAAGTTATTGACCTATCTCACTGGAACCCAAAGAACTCTAAACTTAAGTACAAAGATCAATGAGCGTCACCTGTGCTCAATCAGCGCTGAAGCTGTTTTGTTTAAGCCTTGACAGTGACAACAGGTTCTTTGTGAGGCCTGCCACTGCACCAAGCATTTCTCTGTGTATGCCATCACCTTTCTCCAGTAGAACATAACACTAGCAGCAGACAACAAAGGATGGCTTTGTCAGTGATGCCGACTGTTCACAAACAAATTTTTAATAAGAACAAAGTCATCATCTGTATCTTCTACAATAAAGTTTTGGTAATTTTGCTTTCTGCCAAATCGACACAAGCACTGTGCATTCCGCTGTCCTGGATAAAGCCTGTTTGTGTCCATCGACTCTCTGTACTGATGCATCATGTGCTCACCCATTCTACGTTGTCTTCTAAAATTAATTCAGTGCCAGTATCTTCATCTCAGACATCTGACCTTGCCCTTTCATGGTGCGGCTGGACTGGCTAGTCGGGTCTTGGATATCTAAAAGTGACAATATAGAAGTGGACAACTGATGATGAAAGTAAGGTAAAAACTGAAAGAACTGCGGATGCTGTAAATCAGGAACAAAAACAGAAGTTGATGGAAAAGCTTAGCAGGTCTGGCAGCATCAGTGAAGAAAAAATTAGAGTCAAGGTGTTGGGTCCAGTGACCCTTCCTCAGAACAGTTCTGAGGAAGGGTCACCGGACCCGAAATGTTAACTGATTTTTTTTCTTCACAGATGCTGCCAGGCCTGATGAAAGAAATGTGTTGCAGAGGGAAAACTATAGGTTCACAATCTCAAAATCAGGGAATCACCCTACATGCCAGAAAGCAGGATGAGGATCAAGTAGGATTTGAGATGGTGCCTAAGACAGGAATATGTGGTCATCCTGGATGTTTCAGTGAGCTCCTTGCAATGACCTCAGCTACTGCCAACCCAATAATTTGCAGCACCACCTTCTCCCAATGGTTTGTGCATGCCTGTTCCCACATGTTCTTTGTTGCTCCATCCTGTTCTGTGTGACCTTGTCCTTCAAGAGAAGGATATCATTGAATATGTTACACGACGTTTGAGTGTTGTTCCTATCATAATTGAGTAGGAAAGTGCATGAGTCTATAGATGTGAGGCTGGAAAAGCACAACAGGTCAGACAGCGTCAGAGGAGCAGGAAAGTCCATGTTTCAGGCTGAAATGCTTCGTCAGGACATTGACTTTCCTGCTCCTCTGATGCTGTCTGACCTGCTGTGCTTTTCTAACCTCACACCTGTAGACGCTGGCTTCTGGCATCTGCGGTCCTTAGTGTCTCCAGGAATGTACATGAAACTGGAATGTGAGTGTACTGTTGAGGATGATGTGGAAGATAAGATTTGATGAGTGAATGATGTGGATTCATGGAGAAACATGTGAGGTTGATGACACAGTGGGCAGGAGGTGTATTTACTGTCCTTTGCCATCGATATGAGAATATTGAACCATTACTGCTACTGCAATCATAATGTTAAGGTCAGATGCTTTGAATCAACCTCCATTGATACCTTTCCCCCATTCTCTTCAGGATGTGCATCAGTTTGACTGGGTGCAGGATAATTGTGCATTGGGAGCAGTACATTTGTTAATAGGCCATATTGAATTTTTAGTGTACTGTTCTGACACAGAAATGACTGACTGGAAAAAAATAATGACTTAGAAAAATTGTAATGGCCTTGAATTGGCACTATAATTTGCACATATTTTAATGCTAACCTTGCCAACAAACACTTGTGTTACTGTTGCATTACTGCATGGATTTCAGACCAGGCAGGTATTGTACCTTTTGAGACGGTTACACAATACGTGATATTTGGTTTAAAGGTATTCCATCTTGCCGCCTTGCTAATAAATGCAGTCAGTTTGTACAGTAAGTGAGTTATATGTATATAATTACATTAACAGCATAGAACCCAGATTATGTGCAAGCTTATGACATTAAAACTGTGTAAATAGTGTTCTTCTTCAACTTCCAGACATCTGCCTCAACACACACCTGATTCTTGTGGTATAAGTTACCTGAGCTAACGTATGGGGCAGAACACAGACCATTAACGTATTGGCAGAATTGTTTGGTGCAAGAAACCACGTGATATTGCTTTTTTTCCCCCCAATCTGTATATTTTGGAGTGTGAAATTTGTTGTAAACAGGTGTAAATCAATATAAACAATTGGCGACCAAGGAAGGCACAGACATCTTTTTTGTTATTTCCTAGATATTAAAGTTGGAAATTTAAAGACTTCAAACTTCTCATTTATCCAGCGCAGCAAGTCTTAATGATGCAAGCATGAGCATTTTTCAATTTTTAATGTGATGATTCTTGCCATGAATGTAAGCATTTGGGAGACAGAGAATACAGCATAGGGCTCAGTGAGAATGAGAATCACTAACAAATCTTCATTAATAGTAAAACAGTTCTAAGAAAAAGACATATTGGAGTACAAACATTAATTCTGTTTCTTTCTGGATAGATTCTGCCAGATCTGAGTTTCTCCAGCAATTTTTGTTTTTAATTCCATAAAGAGTCACTTGGTCTCTCATGCTTGTGGTTTTTGGCTTTTGATCTCTGCCTATAAGCTGGAAATTCACATGAGCTGTTGCTTTGTTTGTGCACAATGTAAAGTTTTGTCTTTATCATAAAAAGTTGAAGAAATTCAGGCTAACATACAAGCCATTCCACTTAAGTTTGAAATTTCTTGATCTTTTGCATTGCATCATACTTCTGTTATTTCAGTGAGTGTTTCCCAGTATGACATCCTTCATCTGATTGAACACAAAATATTCTAAAAATGGTGAAAGTGAGATTTTTTTCATTTAAATGGGCAAGCTCAATTTTATGAGGAAATGAAAGTGAAACTACATATTACTTAAATTCCAATAGATAACCTCTATTTACAGATTCGCTACGAAGGTTGGATAAACCATTGCTTGTGAGGACAAGCTTCATTGCTGTCTTGAGGCCTAACCAAATCATCATTAATTTATAAGGCACAACAAGCCACTGATCCATCTAAGGTGATCCAGTTCTAACATTTGTTGCTGATGCTGTCTCCACAACCTCTTCAGAGTTCTAATAATGACTAGATAAATGAGCTGTGCCATTCATGCTCAATAATAGTGATGACAATTTAACAATGCAAATAACAAGGCAAACACCTACCTTCTCCAAAAAAAAACTTCTGTCGTTTGAGATAAGGAAGTAATTTTCTGCAAGAAGTGTAAATTTTTGACAGTATTGATTCGCCAGTATTAATTGCATCTTTCCATTCAATTACAAGCTTCAAAACTCTTTATTTTCATGTGATTCTGTCAATTTGCAATAAAATATCATTATTCATGTTGTATTCTTGGATCTATTCTAATTATGTTGAGAATTGCAAAACAATTCCATTTAAAACCTCTTGTGAGTTATTTGACAATATATTTTTGTAGTGATGACATGATATTGGACTATGCTTATAGTCACCAATTCAGTATCGCACTCAACCATCAACATTGTTTATATTTTCATTGACATTGAGCAAGGAGGCTGAAATTTAATCTGTTAGATCCAGTTGGCGCATTCAAACCATTTGAGCTTTGCTGTCTTGGTATGTAATATTATAAAGAGCTCCACAATTAAACTACAGTTTTTTTACTCCACTCTATAGTTCTGTCTTCAATGTGACCACTAGCTTGCAATGCCATTCACACTGGACAGTCTCGAAGACTGATACTGTGTAAATTTATGTGAATATTGCTTATTTTAACATTATTCTTTTCAATTATTATGTTAGAATTTCTTGCAAGATGGCAGGAAATCACAGGTGCCCTGATGCAAATTTTTAATTCCTCTGTGGCCACAGGGGAGATACCAAAGAACTGGAGGCCAGCTGATCTGGTTTCACTTTTCAAGAAAGGTGGTAGAGTTAAACCAGTGAATTATAGACCAGTGAGTTTCATAACAGTGGTAGGGAAACAATTGGAGAAAATTCTGAATGAGAGAATTAATCTCCATTTAGAGAGGTAAGGTTTAATCAGGATAACCAGCACGGCCTTGTCAGAGGGTAGTCGTGCCTAATCTGGTTGAATTTTTCGAGGAGGTGACTAATCGTCTAGATGAGGGTAGTACAGTGGCCGTAGTTTATATGGGTTTCAGCAAGGTCTTTCATGAGGTACACCATGGGACACTGATTAAAAAAGGTAAAAACCAGATGGAATCTGGGGCATGTTGGATCCAAAATTGACTAAATGGCAGGTGACACAGGGTGGTGGTAGAAGGTTTTTTCTTTGACTTGAGTCCACTGTCCGGTGATGTATCACAGGGATCAGTGCTAGGTTCCTTATTGTTCGCGATATATTTATAAATTAAGTAGATGAGAACGTTTGGGGGTGGGGAGGGAGACGCGCTGGGATTGATAACTTTGTGAATGAAACACAGTTGGTCGGGTGGTTGATGGGAAGGAAGAAGATCTTAGGTTACCGGAAGGTATGAACGGGTTGGCCAGATGGGCAGATCAGCAGCAGATGGGATTTAATTTTGTTCCGTGTGAGGTAATGCCTTTTGGAAGATGTAACAAGATAAGGCATTATTTCATGAATTAGGACACGAGGAAGCTGAGAGGAGTAGGGGGATCTTGGAGGGCTTGCCCATAAATCCCTGATGGCGGCAAGGTAGGTTAACAAGGTAGTTAAGAAGGCATACTGAACACTTACCTTTTATCAGTTGAGGCACAGATTTTAAGAGCAGGGAATTGAGGCCGTCTTGTACTGTCCCTACCCCTGGACCGGGAGGCCCAGGTTTAAGTCCCACCTGTTCCAGAGATGTGAAATAACATCCATGAACAGGTTGATCATGAAAATAGGTAAGATTAAAAAATATTAAGAGCAGGGAGGCCACGTTGATGCTGTACAGAGCTTTGTTTGGGCCACAGTTAGTGCACTACATTCAGTTCTGGTCTCTGCACTGTAGGAAAGATGTGATTGCACTGGAGGGGGTGCAGAGGCGATTCACCAGGATATTGTCTGGGATGCAGCGATTGAGCCATGAAGAGTGGTTGGAATGATGTCACCCAGATGCATCTCATATAATATGAGTTCCCTGATTGGGGCTATTAGCCTGGTCCAATCAGGGAGTCCTGGTTGACAGATATAAACAGGAGATTCGGGGGTTTTGCTCAATCTAGGAGCTGGCTGGGTCAGTGTGATGTACTGCGCACTGTACTGTAAATAAAGGTGATGGGATATTGGCCTTTATGGAGTTATTTCACTTTGGAGCAGAGAAGGTTGATTGAGGTGTATCAGATTGCGTAGCATGGTCGGGGTGGATAGAATTTTAAAACCTCAGATTGACCATTTTCAATTTTCAAATTGAAAAAGAGATACAATTATAAGTTACAAAAGGAGGTATTTTAAAGAAAAACTGACCCATTTTTCATATTTTCAACTGCGTCAAAAATGCTGGGAGGGAATGATTTTTGAGAGATATTCATTTGGAATGGTGGGTATATGCACATTATATTTAAGGGTGGTGCATTGAAAGTGAAGTGGAATTAAAACATTTTTTCTTAAAGAAAAATTGAAATATAACAGAAGAAAATTACAGTGTAATATGATGGCCATACATTTTTAGCCAATTCATAAAAGTTTGTTTCATATCCTTTGGATTCTTAAAAACATTGCAGTCAGGAAATGGAAGTTATTTCCAAAGAAATTCCAGTGTGCATATAATATCAGCAGGATGTTGTTACTTTTTTTAAAGACTGACGAGCTCTATCGGTTGATGTGGTTTGTTGGTGACCTGTGCGAATGTATTATTTAGTGCAGGAAACTAACTGGCCTTGCAGTAATCTGAAGGAGTTAAGAAAACATTCTGAATAAGCAAACATGTTTGACAGTGATGATCACTGTTCTCTCATGAATCCATTAACCCCATGGATCATAAGGGCTCAAAAATCCAAATCTGTTCACATCTTTTGGCAAACATTTATTTGTTGCACGACCAGAATACACATCCTTATTAATCCGTTTTATCTTTTGGCAATAATATAATGTTAAAACCAGTTGTTCTTGCACAGGGCAGAGTTGGAGAGAAGAAATTTTGAAACCTACAAGCATTAAAATTGGACTAACACAACGTCAGTTAAATGTGTTTTCTCATATTTAGTGCTAGAGCTGTTATCAGAAGACTCTATTGCTTTGGAAAGTCAGAAGTAACCTAGTTATGCTGTGATGACATCAAGAATTTAGGTCTGTTTGCAAATTTTTTAGAAATAAACTGAAGTAAAATGTGAACTTAATTTATTTATATGGCAAATTAGGTTTATAAACTAGGCCAATTTATACTTCTGTGAACAACTGGTAACGAATGGTGTACTGATGCAAAACCCAAATATACAAGGTATTGACCATAATCGACTTGAACAAAAAAGTAAACACAAAGCAGAAGTTTCCAATGTTTGCTGCTGTTATTGTCATAGAGAAAGATGCTAGAATGTGAAAAGGTGTGAAGCTTGTCATTTTCTGATGAAGGGTCTAGGCCCGAAACGTCAACCTTTCTGCTCCTATGATGCTGCTTGGCCTGCTGTGTTCATCCAGCTCTGCACCTTGTTGTCTCTAAGCCTGTCATAATGTTGTTTGGATAGGTATTCAGTGTTAATCTAATTATGTACAGTTACTTTGACTTTTTTCTCCTAAACTTCCAAATTGTGAACTACTGATGAATATCATACATCAAACATGTTTTAACATTTGATGTAAATGTAACTAGCATAATGAGTGGACCAATTTTGTGAAGTGATGTAGAGTGAACAATATGGTGCTCTCCGGTGTAAGCTGTAACCAGCAAAACAGGAAATGCATATGATCATTGCCAGATCACATGATGTACTTTAGGAAGTATTAACTAAGGACATTATGATCAATATTTTACAAAACATTTACAAACAATGGTCTAAAAATGTAATTAGGTCAAGTTTTGTTTTGCTGAGTTTTGTTATGCATTTTACTTATGTTTTTACTGGTAATAGTTTAATTAAAAACATTCTGAATTCTATTAAAAACATAGGAAAAGGCACCTCATGGGAACTGTGGGCAGTACTTTGCATAATTTAAATGGAATTTGTGTAGTAATACATTTTGGCCTCATTTCAGTTTGTAGCCCAAGACAACACAACACTGTGGCTATCAACTTTCAACCTCTGGGATAGGGGTCAATTTAACGATAAAAATGATATATAGCTGAGCTGAAAATATAGAGATGATAGATTTAGATATACATTTTAACAAGTTTTCATTGTTTCATTAAGTCATTTGTATTTAGTTTTGTAATTTTATTCTTAAGTATTAATTAGTTTATGACACAAGTATCCAATATATTTGAATTTCATGCAGACAAAACACTTGATGGATTTATGCATATCTCCAATATAATATTAAAAATCTTCATTACTTTTCCTTTATTTTTGTGATATAGCTGATAGTGAGACGGCAGTGTTTATTGTCTATCCCTTGTTACTCTAAGAATATTAAGAATGACGTCCATTTCCACACAGCATGCACCTTTGTGCCCAATGAGTTTAATGACTGTTTGTACTTTGAGAGAATGCTCATACTTGGTAACCTATTAGTCTCCTATGTATATACAAACTCGGGAGCAAAAGTTAATGATTGACTGACTATATTTAAATTGTTTTGAAAAAAATTCTTTCATGGCATGTAAGTATCATTTGCAGCATAAGTATTTGTTGCCCAGATCTAATTGCCTTGAAATCCAGGTTTTTGACCCAGTGCCAGTGAAGGACCAATGAACTATATTTTCAAGTCAGGATGGTCTGTGATGTTTTATGTGCCAGCCAAAGTAAAATACCTGTAACATGTTTTTATTAAAATAGAATTGTTGAATTAAGCCATTAGAATTTATAACTGCTTTTCTTTCAGTCAACATTTTTGTTACTAAGTTGGTGTTGTGTAGGAATGAAATTATTCTTGTAGAACAAGGTCATTTTAATCAACTTTTTCTTTCCAAAGGTATCCAACAAGTGTTCAGCCTTTTTTGTGCTGTGCTCACAGAAAATAAGGTTCTTTTTCATTCAACTAGTTATCAAAGACTCAGTGAAGCATCCAGAGCACTAGAGTCTTTAATATTTCCTCTAAAATATAGGTGAGACTTTTGTTCTTACAGTACTGTTTAATAACTTAAAGAAATAGTATAATGTTCTCCTCCTTCTTGATTATTTAGATATTATTGAGATATTTATTATTATTGAGATACCTATATAGATTTTAAAGCTTTCTATAGTAATTGTGTTCTTCAGTACACCAACCATTAGTATGTGTGGTCAATAGTTTATGGATTAATTTTCAGGCTAATCCAAAAGTTATGCAAGCACTAATAACCCAACTAGCAGATAAAGATAAAATTTAGGTTATAGTAAAAATTAGTGAAATGGAAGCAGAGATTATGTTCTGACATTATGGAATGCAACATTCAGTCTGAAAGGCTATAAAATGCCTAATCCAAAGTGGAATTGCTGTTCCTTGAACTTAGTTTAACCTTGATTATTATTCTTTAGACATTTGCACTATCTCTGGACGTCTTTGTTTTGTCCCATTACCCACCCTTCTTTAGCCTTGCACGAACATTTATTTCACCTGACTTCAACCTTATCAAAATCTTTGCCTTTAGTTCTTTCTCCTCCTTTCACTCCCTACTTGTTTTAACCTGTTAGTGCTTATTACTTTTTCTACTTATGGTGCAAATAAACAACTTGAAAAGTAAACTGTTCCTGACTCCACCGATACTGCCAAAATTGCAATTTCCAGCTGAAAGAACTATGGATGCTGTAAATCAGGAACAAAAACAGAAGTTGCTGGAAATGCCCAGCAGGTCTGGCAGCATCTGTGAAGAAAAATCAGACCCTTCCTCAGAACTGTTTTGTTGCTATTTCCAACATTACTTAATTTCAGATTTCAATATCACAATACTTTGCTTTTACTTAATTTAGATTATTGCATGATTTACAGGCACTGTGACTTTACATTAACTGAGAGCTATTCCAAAGGCATCGAACATGGGAAACCGACTGCATGAATTCATGCTAACAAGCTTACAGACTGCTTTGAAGTTATTGTCCTCAATCTGTTCTCCAGAGTTAGTGCAGAACTTTATTGCCACTGATGGTACCAGTGCCAATATGAAGTGTTATATTCCACGTGAAGTCTGACTACTTTTTATAAAAAAGAAATCCCCACAATGTCAACAGAAAGAAACTTAATGGTCAACAGTTCACTTACTTCGTTGTAACAAAGAAACTAAAATCAATATGATTCAGACACTAAATGACAGGTGAAGAATATTTCAAGTAAAATGTCAAATTACATGTTAAATAGTCATTACACAAAAATACAATTGACTTATTTACCTAACCCTAAGTGTTGCTTGCTGCTCAAATGTGACAGAATGTGCAATCTCTCTGTCTTTTTCATTTGGTTTCTCATGCATGGGTCTCTCTAATTTGCCTGTGTAACTTTCACTGGCAGCCAAAGGGTGCACAATGTAGAACCTTCCTAGCCAAGACTGCAGAGACACCCTTTTCTGATCTCTTTGAACAGTGCAGCAAAATTGAAATAGCAGAATTAGTTCTGTCCAGTCCCCAATCCCTGGACTCTGTCTTTGGTTTTCTGTCTTCTTATTGCATACATTGCTTCTTGTAAAAAAAAATCTCCACTGGTCCCTTCAACTACAGATTCTGTTCTGCACACAGTTATCTGTATTTCTGGGTTTTTATAGCCAGTTGTAAATCTGTCTCCCATTTAGATGTCGAATTACCCTTTGCTTTTTAATTTTCTTTACCATTGCAACATTAAGTCAAGTGGACATTTCTCAGAATTCTAATGACCTTGTACTAAGACAAACTAATTGTCCACCTTTTCAGAATTATTCTAGTTTTCTCAAAATATGAAAGAAAATCTGCTGTTTCATTGTCAGATTTGGAGTAGTTTTGTTAGTTTATTTTAATTACATACTTGTGGGATTTGGGCATCGCTGGCTGGCCAGCATTTATTGCCTATCACCAGCTGCCCTTGAGAAGGTTGTGATGAGCTGCCTTCTTGAATCATTGCAGCCCATGTGCTGTAGATTGACCCATAATGCCCTCAGGGAGGGATTTCCAGGATTTTGACCCAGTGACAGTGAAGGGATGATATATTTATTTTATGCCCATTAGGAGCAGATTGGTTATTTCCTAAATTAATTTCACATAGAACTTTTTTCAGTGAGTAGAGATTAAAATCATTCATTGCATCATTATGATCAGAAGAAGTGTATCCACCACATTGTGCCATTCAGCCATCACTGGTTGGATTTGAGTGAAAACCATCATTTGTCAATCATGAAGAGATAATAGTTTTGAATTTGTTCAGTGCTTTAATCATTGCTTTGTTTGCTGCCAGGTAGTTAAGTTTGGAGGTGCATAATGTTTTTAATTCTGTGTTTTGGTTCTGGTAACCTGAGGTCCTGTTTGGGAGAGGCATGTTTCATTGACAGCCAGGGCTGGATTCATACATAAAGATCTGTTGCTGAACTGCTGGAGATACTTTGTTTTATCTTTGTAAAATATCTTGTGTGGGAAGTTTGTTTTTTGTAGTGACCAATAATCAAGTTGGATAAAAAAAAACACATTCTATAACACTTCTGCCAGATACCCATTGACTAATAAATTCCTGTGAGTCCAGTTACTATTAAGGTAGATACATAAGCCAAACAATTTACAGTCAGTAAGGATCTGTAAAGAATAAGTGAAGTAAATGACCAAGTAAATAGTTGAGGCAGAGATGCTGCTAATAAGAAAAATAATCTTGATCTTCCTTTAGTTGCATGGGATCATTTAAATCTTCCTGAACTGATAGACAAGCTTTACTTCATACTTTATTTGACAGATGTGACCTCCCAAAATGTAAATTGCATTATCATCAGTAGAGAATGAGTATTAATGCACATTAAATACTCAAGTCTTAGAGTGGGGTTTGGATGCAAATTTCTGAATCAAAGGAAATAATGTTCCAGCTGAAGCAATAAACATTAAATCAGTCAATCTTTGAATAGCACGTGATATCCAGAGGAGGTTTTAATTTTACAGGTACTGATGGGTTGTTATAACATAAGACAAATTTCGTTTGTTTATTTTCAGTATTCATATATAAGATGCTGAAGTTGTTTCATTGCGTTTGAGTTTCAAAATAATACAGATCATTTTTTGGTTCTGCTAAATGATTAAACAAATAATGTCAATTCCTTTGTTTGTTTTAACTGATGATTAAATATGAAAAAACTCCGCTAAAACAAGTCTTTGATTTTATAGATAGTAAGAACTGCCAATGCTGGAGTCCGAGATAACACACTGTGGAGCTGGAGGAGCACCGCGGGCCAGGCAGCATCAGAACATAGAACATAGAACATAGAACAGTACAGCACAGTACAGGCCCTTCGGCCCACGATGTTGTGCCGAACTTTTACCCTAAACCTAAGGTCTATCTAACCTCCACCCCTACCTTATACTATCATCCATATGCCTATTTAATAGCTCCTTAAACGCCCCTAATGAGGCCGACTCCACTACCCTCTCCGGCAATGCATTCCACGCCCCTACCGCTCTCTGAGTAAAAAACCGACCTCTGACGTCTGCCCTATATATACCTCCACTCACTTTAAAACTATGCCCCCTCGTAATAGCTACCTCTACCCTAGGAAAAAGTCTTTGGTTGTCCACTTTATCTATACCTCTGATCATTTTGTACACCTCTATCGAGTCACCTCTCATCCTTTGTCATTCTAAAGAGAAAAGCCCTAGCTCTCTCAACCTTTCCTCGTAAGACCTTCCCGCCATTCCAGAGGAGCAGGAAAGTTGATGTTTCGGGTCGGGACCCTTCTTCAGAAATGCCCCATTTCTGAAGAAGAGTCCCAACCCAAAACATCAACTTTCCTGCTCCTCTGATGCTGCCTGGCCCGCGGTGCTCCTCCAGCTCCACTCTTCGATTTTAGCATTGTTTAATCAGTGAATTTACGAAGAAGCTGCATTGCATTTGAGTTTGCATTTTCGAAATGTTATTTATTAAAGATTTGTCTACATAGAGAACAGCCTAAACATGGTGGGGGTAAAGGATACTAATTGAAAGTGCAGTAAGGAAAAAATTGTGACTGGAATTTTGTTTTTGTTTCTGTATGAGGAGATTTATGCTGCCAACTCTCTCTCTCCCTAGTTACCCTTACATTCCAATTCTCCCTGCACAACTGTTGGAAGTGCTAAGCTCACCGACTCCATTTATCATTGGTGTACACTCCGTGTTCCAAAGTGAAATTAATGACCTGGTATGTTGCAGCCCTTTTAGCTGTTTATTCAGAAGACAATTCTGGATTTTGACTGTTTTTTTCACACAGCATCATATGTATGTTATTATCATAAAGTGTTACAGGGTTCTTCTCCTATAAGGTGATAATTGTGTTCTTGTGTGTCCTTGCACTGTCGAAAATCGTGTAATTGGGAGATTGCTATAGAAAATTGCTGTACCTGTACAGCAGAAAGTTCGCGTTAACCAAAGTGTCCACTATTCATCAATCGCATTGCAATCAATTAATGTTAACGAAACATGTGTTATAGCAAAACTACCTGTATATTCTTCAGAATTATGTACTGATTTGCAAGCAAATCATTTACTTAGTGATAGCAAAAACTGCGATGCTGGAGACGGAGTCAATACAGTGTGGAGCTGGAGGAACACAGCAGGTCAGGCAGCATCAGAAAGCCGACCTGATGAAGGGAGTACACCCGAAACATCGACTTTATTGCTCCTCTGATGCTGCCTGACCTGCTGTGTTCCCCCAGCTCCACAAATCATTTACTTAAGTTGCTTTTGTACTTCAAGATGTGTGAAACTTTTGAGATTAACTGCCTTGAGTCACATCAGAAAGCTTTTTGTTAAATAAGGAACATGAGCATTTGTAGGAGAGGTTTTAGCTTTCTGTGACATTTTTCTTTGCTTCAGTGTACTCCAAAAGGAGTTGGCTCGGAGTAGCAATTGATTAAAATTGTAAAGGCATTGTTCTTTAATCACGGTGATACAGTTCCTCTGGAAAGGCCGTTATTGAAAATAAAGCATGAATCAGTGCAAATATTTTATCATTGATATATGCATTGATAGACTGAGAACTCAGAGGGTCATAATACAGAGAGTGCTGGATTTAAATGATTCAGAGAGTGAAGAGGAAATGACAGGTGCATTCAGTTGCTCTTGCTTAAACTTTTTCAGCCTTCAGAAATGTTTGTAGTGTAAAAGTTGAACTTTGCTAAAAATTGACAAGAAGTTGAAGGTTTTTACCGTGCGCTCACCAGGATTAGGATGACACCAATTTATATAGCATGAGAAGCAGGTGCTGAATAATTGGTTGCACCATCATTGGCTTGGAGATGCAGCAACAGCATGTTCCGTTGACCATTCAGAGCAGGCAGTTTGCTGGCTGAGTTCAACCAGACCATGCTTGCAAGCCTCAAAATAGTATGTCCACCAATACATATCGTTTTGCTATTGCGAAATCATTTATTAAATAATTCAAACTGTGCTAAGAGTTATACCAGAAACCAGTTTAAGATCATCAGTTGGGCTTGCAGTGTGATGCATTTGCACCTGCTAGAAGCTACGCATATTCTCACACACTGCACTGTTTGAAACAAAAGGAATTTGTAGATACATTGCATCATTTTCGTGAAAAAGGGCCATGGGGTCTGCTCATCTCTGCTGCACTCCCATGGCAGCACCCTGGCCAGACAAGTGTCTACCTGCCTGGTCTGAGAACTAAGGATTGACAGCTGTTCTTACTCCATGTCCCTCCATGCCAAGGATGGCCCAATTCGTGAGAGCATGCTTTTCTTATCCTCCCTTTTCTCAAGTTTGTTTTCCATGTCCTATTCCTGATGAGTGCAAAATGAAAACCTTCAATATCTTTCTCTTTTTAGCAATGTTTAAATGCAGTGATTGCCATCAACCTGCGAGACTGTTACCACTAGGGCTCCAGTCTTTCCAGAGAACTTGTCTTTTTAAATGATAACACACTACTGGCTAGATTAGATGATGATAAGGTCTAATGAAGATGCCGGTAGGCACCAGCGCTGAACTGGATAAGCTGCAGTTGGACTTGAATTTGCTTAAGCAATTCTGACATTTAAATTTGTAACCTTCAAAATCAGAACTCCAATAAAATAAGTTGTTCCTTTAAAACTACTAGATTCCTCCTGTTGGCATAGACGCATTTGTATGAGCAGGAATGCAAAATTAAATGTAAGAGCCTTAACTGAACTGGAGAAATGTTTGGTGTTTTTATGCTGTGGAATGCACCTCCAGAGATAGAGATGGAAACAGGCAATGACAGCATTATTCATTAGGCGGCAGGGAGAACAAAAGAGATTAGACCGCTGCTTGTGTGGGGAATAAACAGCATGTGACTGTTTGGGTTGTCTGGCCTGTTTTAATTTTAGCATACCTATGTGTCTGTGTGATTGTTATTATAGCAGAATTGATTTACAATTTTAATACTACTTTTATTTGTTTCTGAATTTTATTTACCAGTTGGATGTGATCATTGCTGATTTGGATGGTGGTACTGTTAAAATCCCAGAATGCATTCATCTGTCCCAGTTGCCAGAGCCTCTCTTACATCAAACCCAAGCAGCACTTTCTCTTGTAAGTTGAGTTTTCCATAACAATATGATCAGAATTTGAACTTAGCCATATAAATATATGTGTTAAAAATTCCAATTTATTGTTGAGCAAGTTGATGTAATTCTAGTCTAAAGCAGGATCTGTATGGTGGCTACGGGGCACTTACGAGGTTTTCTCCTCTTGGTTAAGGATGTTATACCAACAAATTTGAAATGAGTGCTGATAATTTATTTCTTTACTGGGATTGTTTTAATTATTTCTGTATCAGCTATGCATTCACGCAATGAAAGTGTAACTCCTTGACAGAATTCAATTGAACACCAATTATTTTGTTCATTCAGTCTCCTCATCCCTTTTCCTATCACTTCATTCTCTTTCATCTCATGTCTTCACCTTTAGCACTGCTTTCTAGCTTGGCCTTTAGCCTTTGGTTGCTCTGTGCACCTCTTTTGTTGTAATCCATTACTGTTTTATCCTCCCTCTTTATCTTTGATATTTTTCAGTCCATTCAATGCTAGGCTGATTTTCTTGCCTAAATGCTTGTATTTCTGGCTTCAACAACTGCCTTTTGTTTGCCAGTCCGTCCATTGTATCCACAAGATCTGACAAAGTCATTGCTGATAAAATTTTCTTAGCTATGTGCTGCTGATCTACTGGCCAGTTATCACTGTAGTACAGGAGCTTGATGATGACTTCTGTCTGCCAGAGATCAAAATACATTGTGATGGATAAATTCACCCCAAAAATGACCAAAACGCCTGGGAAAATTCAATCACTGAAGCAAAGTTATTCTGTATATAGAATGGACAGAATCTGTATGGAGTTGCTCTTCCAATTGCAAACAGGTTCTCTCCCATATTTGCTGCTAATAGACTCACTCTTGGTTGCTGTTGACCATATCTGGCCCTTGGGAGTCTGAGGAAGTTGGTAAGGATCGTGGAGTACAAGACGAGGGAGAAAAGAAGGGAGCTGTACTCAGTCTGGTTGAGAAGAAGGGCACTGTACAGGGTGAAGGGATGAAGCTGGGCAAAGTAGGGGACGTTATATTTAGGAGGATGCATACAGTTCTTTGTAGCCGTGAGCTTGAGTTCTGAAGGTTGCATTGTCTACCTGGTACCATGGTTTAAGCTTATTTTTTCAAGGCTGAGAGGAACTTGGAGTGGGTGGGGAGGGATCCAGTTGTCTTCATCCACATTGGTAAGAACAGCATTGGAAGGACTAAAAGGAGGCTCTGCTGAAAGAAATTAAACAGGAAACAAATTAAAAGCATAACCTCCAAAGTATTAATCTTGAGATTATAACCTGAGACACAGGAAAACTGGCACAGGGTAAACAAAGTGAAGGACTTAAATGCATGGCCTAAAGATTAGTTTGGGAGGAATGGGGTTTGGTTGCAGGGCATTGGCACCAGTGCTGGAACGGAAGCAGAATATTCCAGGGGACAGGCTTCAGTTGAACCATGCTGGGAGCAAAGTTGAAACTGTGAAGAAGAATTCAAGCTAAATAGTGGATTGGAGATTGGGAGGGGTGGGGGTGGTGTTCATAATCTTGTAGCCATTACAAAGTCCAGGTTACTCAGAGATCAACTCAGAACTGAATATACAGAGATAAGTATTTTTCCGAAGAACAGGTTATAAGGAAGGGTAGGCACCTTTGTTAATACAAAATGGAATACTTACAACAGCAAGAAATTATCTTGGATCAGAAAATGTAAAATCTGTACAGATGGTGAGAAGACATTACAAGAGGAAAATGACACTAAAGACCCCCTAACGAGCTATATTGTAGGGTTTGGAATAAATCAGGAGATTAATGAGAGGATGTATAAAAGGCAGTACACTTAATCATATCCACGTTAATCCTCATGTTGATTGGGAAAATCAAATTAACAGAAATAGCCATAAGGAAGAATCCGTGGAATGTATGCAGGGCGAAAACAATATGTTGTGGAACCAACCAAGGATGAGGCTAATTTGGATCTGGTAATGTGTAAAGAAGCCTATTTAATAAATGATCTCGGTAAAATATCCCCTAGGAAACAGTGACCATAACATGATAGATTTAGCATTCAATTTCAGAATGAAAACTTGGGTCAGAAACATTTATGATACTTAAGTAACGGTAATTACAAAAGAACGAAGTTGGATTCACTGCAGTGAACTGGGAGAAGAGTTTTGTAGAAAAATGGTTGAGGAGCAATGGCAGATGAATAGTGAAACAGCTTGTGACTCACAACAAAGATATATCCAAGTGAGGAAGAAGGATTCTAGGGAGGGGATTACCATGATTAACTGGGGAAGTTAAAGACCATATCATATTGAAAGAAGAAACATTGTGGCAAAGATTAATGGTCAGCCAGTGGATTGGGAAAATTGTGGAAATCGGCAAAAGAGGGCCAACAAAATCAAGGTAGAAAATAAACTTCAGGGTAAACTAGCAAGTAATATCAAATGGATAGTAAGAGCTACCTTTAAATATATAAAAAAGAAATGAGAGATCGAAGTGAACGTTGACCCCTTAGAGAATGAGGCTTGGGAAATAATAGTGGGGACCTTGGAAATGGCAGAAGAATTGAATGAGTACTTTGTACAATCTCCGTGGTAGAAGACACAAATAGCATTCCAAAAATATTAAGTAAGGGGCCAACATGGGAGAAGAAATAAATACAATAATTACTACTAGAGAAAAAGTACTAGAGAATCTAATGTGGCTAAAGGCTGATAAGTCCCTGGACCTGATGGGATCCATCCTATGGTATTAAATGAAGAATCTGCAGAGGTAGTGGATGCACTGATAGTAATTTTCCAAGAATCCTTATATCCTGGAAATGTGCCAGAATAAGCTGCATACGGTCAGAAAGGAGAGATCACACCCAGGCTGAGACATAGCCCAAATGAGGATATAGCTTAGGGAATTTGGTGCAGAGGGAAAGAGGTTGAGCTTGACTAACAGATTTGAGATTCTTGTTCCCTGTGTGAATGAGTGCAGGGGCTATATACAGAGGATGAGCAAACCGACCACATAATGTGGTATAGGGAGTCATTCAAGAGAAAAGCGAATGCGGTTGTAATCGGGGCTAGAATGGTCAGGGGAATAGACACTGTCCTCTGTGGCTAGGATCGAGAGTCCTACAGACTGTGTTGCCTGGGTTCAGGATATCTCATCCGGGCTGCAGAAGTGCTTGGAGTGAGAGGGGGAAGATCCAGTTGTAGTGGTTGTAGGTACCAGCAATATTGGTACAAGCAGTTTTGCTGAGGGAACATGAGCAGCTAGTAGCTAAATTTAAAAAGCAGAATCAGGAAAGGTATTATGATCTGAGCCATGAGTTAATTGGCACAGGGTCAACAAGATCAAAGAGGTAAACGCCTTGCTGAAAGATTGGTGTTGGAGAAATGGGTTTGAATTCATGGGACTTTGGCACCAGTACTGAGGAAGGAGGGAGTTGTTTCAATGGGACAGGCTCCACCTGAATTGTGCTGGGACCAGAGTCTTTGTGAATCACATAGGGCTGTGGATAGGGATTTAAAATAAGTAGTAGGGTCGTGTGTTCAGTTGCATGGAAAAAGTTAAAGGGGAGGAGGGCTCAGCAGAGGCGATTAAAGTTTCAAGACCAAGTAATAGGACAGAGAGGATGGCTAGCCTCAGGAATCTAACTCCAGGTACAACAGACAAGGGGCAGTTATGTGAAGGAGGGTGGTCAATGCAGACCTGAGGATGCTGTACTTAAATGCATGCAGTATAGGTAGTTCTCCTGTAATGCAATAGTTGCATTCTTGTGTGACCTCGCGCTATAGAAGATTGCATTATTAGGGAAATCGCTATACTTGTACAGCAGAAAGTTTGCGTTATCCAGTGTCCACTATTCATCAATCGCATTACGGCCAATTCACGTTAACGAAACATGCATTATAACAGGACTGCTTGTATATGTAACGAGGTAAATGAGCTTGTAGCATAGATTGAAATTGGCAGGTACAATGTTGCGGGTATCACAGATATATAGCTGTAAGAGGATCAGGGCTGAGGATTAAATATCCATGGATATGCATCCTTTGAAAGGACAGGCAAATGGGTAGAGGGGCTGATGTTGCCCTGTTCGAAAGAAATGAAATAAAATCTAAAACAAGTGATATAGAGTTGGAAGGTGTAGAATCTACACGGGTAGAGTTGACAAATCACAAAGGGAAAAAGAACTTGAATGGAGTTATGGTCAAGTCTTCTAGCACTAGTCAGGATGTGGGGCAGAAAATGAATCAGAAGACTGAAAAGGCATTTAAGAAAGGCACGAGTGCAATAATCATGGGGAACTTCGAGTCATAGAGGTCCGTAGCATGGAAAACAGGCCCTTTGGCCCAAGTTGTCCAGTTTTCACAATTTACGCTGGTCCCATTTGCCTGTGTTTGGTCCACATCCCTCCATACCCATCACATTCCATGTACCTGTCTAAATGTTCCTTAAATGACAAAATTATATTCACTTTCACCACTACCTCTCGCAGCCCGTTCCAGACACTCACTAACCTCTGTATGGAAAAATTGCCCCTTTGGACCCTTTCGTGTATCTCTCCCCTCTCTCCTTAAAGCTATGTCTTCTAGTTTTTGACTCCCCCACCTGGGGGTAAAAGTGTCGGCTATCTATCTTATGTATGCCTCTCGTGATTTTATAGACCTCTGCAAGGTCTCACTCTCCTACACTCCAGGGGGAAAAATACTCCCAGCCTATCCAACATCTCCGTATAACTCGAACTGTCCAGTCCAGGTAGCATCCTAGAAAATCTTCTCTACACTGTTCCTAGTTTAATAATATCCTTTCTACAGTAGGGCGACCAGAACTGTACACACTACTTCAAATGTGGCCTCACCAACATCTTGTATAGCCACAACTAGGCATACCAGCTCCAAGACTCAATGCTCTGACTGATGAAAGCAAGCATGCCGAAAGCTGCCTTCACCTCCCTGCCTACCTATGACTCCATTTTCAAGGAGCTATGAACCTGTACCGTTAGATCTCTTTGTTCTATAACATTACCCATTATCCTGCTGTTGACTGTGTAAGTCCTGCCCTGGTTTGCCTTACCAAAATGCAACACCTTGCATTTATCTAAATTAAAATCCATCTTTGTACAACAAATCAAAATTAGCTCTACATTTAGTAGGTAGAAACTTCTTGTCTGTATAGCAATTAATTTGAAGCTGAATGGACGATTGCTTGTTAAAATTATGTAGCAGTAACTTGAACTGAATGCACTTATATTTTCATAGGTAATTCATCCAGACCTAGAAGTAGCTGATTATGCTTTTCCTCCTGCTCGTACAGCTCCTTCTAACCTAAGATTGTTGGTGAGTAGCAGTGAATGATTCCATTTATCTTTACTTCTATGACTAGATATTAATTACAGTACTTTTGTTGTAAAGTTTTAATAGTGTTTATTTTTCCTTTATAGGATAAGGAAGTCAGGGCAGTATTCCTTAGATTGTTTGCACAGCTCTTCCAAGGATATAGATCATGCTTGCAACTGATTCGAATCCATCCTGAACCTGTAATCCACTTTCACAAGTTAAGTACAAATGATAATTTACAAAGTTTTGAAATTATGCAACCCTATTTAATGTTTGTAACTGCTGACATTTGGATGGAAGTTAATGAGTAGTAAGGTGTCAGTTCACTCAGTTTTATTGTGATGTGTTATTCTTGCATTGATAGGCTAAAATGTGTTGTTCAATCATTCTGGTCTGAGAAACGTATGGAACAAGTCTGAAAGAAGAGACGAAGAACTATTTTCTAACTGCTGGGTCTCCTCCATTCAGTGTAGAAGTTTGGATCTGCTGTGTAAGGGCAGTTTTACTGTTTGTCGTGCCTCTGACAAGCTAACAGGTTATGCAGCTGAGAGTATTTTCTTTTCTCAGTGCTAGTCAAAGTGTCTCTTAACAAATGGATTAGTGGTAACTGTAGTTGGGTAGACATAAGTAGTTTAATTCTTTCTGGAGGAATATATTTACTTGATGAAACAACAATAGTGTTTAGACTTTAGTTTTCTTGCGTTACAAGAATTACCATTATTTTTTGCAGTTTTTCAAACTGTCGTGCTCAGGAACTTGATCATCCTTGAGTAATCATTTTATTACAGCCGCTCATAGGACAATAAGATCAGCAATGGAATTCCGTAACTGAATAATTACTTCCCGTCAGTCTTCACGGTGGAAGACGTGAGTAATCTCCCAAAAATTGAAGAGTGTCAGGGGGCAGAGCTGAGTATGGTGGCCATCACCAAGGAAAAGGTACTAGTAAAACTGATTGACCTGAAGGTGGATAAATTACCTGGACCAGATGGACTACACCCCAAAGTTCTAAAGGAGATAGCTGAAGAGATAGTGGAAGCGTTATTGGTGATCTTTCAGGAATCGCTAGAGTCAGGGAGGGTCCCAGAGGACTAGAAAATCGCTAATGTGATACCCCTGTTTAAAAAGGGAATAAGGCAAAGGACGGAAAATTACAGGCCAATTAGCCTAACTTTGGTCATGGGTAAGAATTTGGAATCCATTGTAAAGGATGAGCTTTCTGAATATTAAGTGTATGGTAAAGTAGGGCAAAGTCAGCATGGTTTCATCAAGGGGAGGTCATGCCTGAGAAATCTCCTAGAATTCTTTGAGGAAAAAATGAGCATGGTCGACCAAGGAGAGTCAGTGGATGTTATCTACGTGGACTTCAAAAAGGCCTTTGACAAGGTGCCGCAAAGGAGGCTGCTGAGTAAGATAAGGGCCCATGGTGTTAGAGGCAAGGTGCTAGCATGGATAGAAGATTGGCTGTCTGGCAGAAAGCAGAGAGTGGGGATAAAAGTGTCTTTCTCAGGATGGCAGCTGGTGACAAGTGGTGTTCCACAACAGTCAGTGTTGGGACCACAACTTTTCACTTTATACATTAATGATCTAGATGAAGGAACCGTGGGCATTCTGGCTAAGTTTGCAGACGATACAAAGATAGGTGGAGGGACAGGTGATATTGAGGAGGTGGGAAGGCTGCAGAAGGATTTGAGCAGGTTAGGAGAGTGGGCAAAGAAGTGGCAGATGGAGTACAACGTGGGAAAGTGTGAGGTCATGCACTTTGGTAAGAAGAATAAAAGCATGGACTGTTTTCTAAATGGGGAGAAAATTCAGAAGTCTGAAGTGCAAAGAGACTTGGGAGTTCTAGTCCAGGATTCTCTCAAGGTAGACTTGCAGGTTGAGTCAGTAGTCAGGAAGGCAAATGCAACGTTGGCATTTATTTTGAGAGGACATGAATATAAAAGCAGGGATGTACTGATGAGGCTTTGTATGGCTCTGATCAGGCCACATTTGGAGTATTGTGTGCAGTTTTGGGCCCCATATCTCAGGAAGGATGTACTGGCCCTGGAGGACGTTCAGAGGAGGTTCACAAGAATGGTCCCAGGAATGGAAAACTTAACATATGAGCAACGTTTGAGGACTCTGGGACGAGACTCATTGGAGTTTAGAAGAATGAGGGGGTTCTAATTGAAACTTACAGAAAACTGAATGGCCTGGACAGAGTGGATGTTGGGAAGATGTTTCCTTTGGTAGGAGGGATTAGGACCCGAGGGCACAGCCTCAGAGTAAAAGGAAGACCTTTTAGAACGGAGATAAGGAGAAACTTCTTAGCCAGAGAGTGGTGAATCTGTGGAATTCACTGCCACAGAAGGCTGTGGAGGCCAGGTCATTGAGTACATTTAAGCCTGAGATAGATAGGTTCTTGATTATCAAGGGGCTCAAGGGTTACGGGGAGAAAGCAGGAGAATGGGGTTGAGGAACTTATCAGCCAGGATTGAATGGCAGAGCAGACTCAATAGGCCGAATGGCCTAATTTCTGCTCCAATGTCTTATGGTCTTAATGCATTAATTGTTTAATAATGTTCATGTTTCAGTCTTAAATAACTGTCCAGTAGGCTTGTAAAGTGGGCATGAAATACTTGAAATAAAGTGACACCTGTAAAGACATTACCCAGTGTAAGCCAGGACAAGCTAAGTAAAACAGACGTTCTACCAAGTGGACTTAAAACTATATAATAAGGAAGAGCAATCTCCACATACTCTGCACAAAGTTATCGGAAGGATTTCAGTAGGATTAATAAAGGGGAAAACAAGCATGTCAAAAGGGTGACAAGGTGGGAAAAGAGCAATGTTGATAAAGATTTAGCAGCCACAACTGGACATAAGAGTAAAACATGCTTTGAAGAAAAAGGTATTCAGGGAACAAGTGAAATTTGCCCTTAAAACAGAGCTGACTTGAGTAAAAGCTGAGGTTCTGGACAGGATGCTTGCCAGGCAACACTGACTAATCCGTGCTTGATCTAATAAATTTTATTTTTGGGTGGGGGGCATGGAGTTAGTCGCACTTTAAGTCGCCTGCCTCAGCTATTAGCACACAGAGTTCTAAATCCAAGACTGAGCAGGAGACTTGTGAGGCAGTGACAAACTTGATAAGAAAGCCATTGGTCATTGAGAAGCTTTGAATAGACTGGAAATTGGTCTACGTGATGCTAACATTTGTGGAAATACTATGGCTTTAAGACGTGTATTTTGTCCCTACTGTTAAGTGTGGTTTTAAGATCGAGATGTAGCGCTGTCCGTAAAGTAAACAGTTTGTGAAGCCTTGGGTTGTTTTTATTAAAGTAGGAACAATAGAAGCAGGCTGAATGGATGGGGCAACTCCCACAGAACCAGGGTTTTTAGTTTTAGTTTTTCAGTAGCAGCTGCTGGGGTCTTGAAATTGCATGTGAAAGTTAGTTTTCCTTTCTCATTTATAGCTAAAAGCTGAGGCTTCTCTTCCTGCTGCTAGAATTTCATGCGAGACAATCTGTTTTACTGAATTTGCCTTTGTCAAGGCTATGTTTATGGGATGTTACAATATTAGAACAGTTACTGTTTATTAGTTAAATACTCTCTTATTTTGTTGAGTTTTCCAGTGTAGTTATTATTCCAGTTTCTTCTTTGTTGTATTTTAACTATCAT
>NW_025967551.1:14314-25000 GCF_021869965.1 Rhincodon typus | reverse complement strand
ATTAGCTGAGATGTAAATATTGGCTAGGCTTTGGGGAGCACTCTGCCATCAGATCTTTTACATTTAACGGAAGTTTGACAAGGGCTCAGTTTAATATTCCATTTGCAGGACTCCCTCAGCAGTGTCCCAGTTTCTGGGATGGGACTTTAATCCACAAACCTCAGACTCTGAGGTGGAAGATGTACAATTGACTCAAGGCTGACAATTTTCAACTGCTTGCTTTCTACACTCTCTCCACCCCTTACAATTTGTCAGGCTCTCTGTTTAAAGTATGTCACCACATGGAGTGGTGAATGGCAGGCCCATTGTTTTCTCTCTAGAGATCTGCTATCCTATTAACTGTTGGAGGTTTGGCTTCCTTTCTAACAGGTTTGTGCAGAAAGACCCAAGAAGCTGATTAGGCAGTGACTGCTTTCTATAGAGCTAAAAGTATAGAGAAAATGCAAGGCAGCTTTTACTCCAACTGTTTGTGATGTCTTACTGGCTATCAGCAAACTCTCTGGCACAAAGAGATCTATTTTTCCTCCATCTTAAGGCTGTCTCAGTCATTGTCTAAATTCATTGACTGATCACTTTGAAGGCTCTGATTTAATTAAAACTTCTTAATTTTCTCAACTTCATTTAGAGATCATGGTTACTTGTTTATCTTGCATGCCTAATGTTATTTAATTACTTAACATTTGTTTGATATTCATGTCATTGTTCCAAGATCATGCACATGATTGGCTGTTCTAGTGCATAAAGTGAATATTTAACAATACATTAACAATTAAAGAATATTTTAAATACAATGTACATGATCTACTGAAGCTGGGTAAATTTAAGATTTGTGTTGCACAGCAGATGTATCATCATAATCCTTGACCTTATTCTCTCCAGTTTACAGACATTTGCCATACCAGGTTCCATATTTCTAAGCATCCTCTCAGGATTTCTGTACCCATTTCCTTTAGCCCTGTTCCTCGTCTGTCTGGTAAGAAAATGGAATAGATTTGTTGTTGCTAACATGGAACTTCTTTCTCACATGGTACAACTGTAGAAGATGCAAGTTCAACTGCTGTTTTGAGTGTGGATCTGGTCACCACATTATAGGAAGGATGTGATTGCATGAATGAAGTTACAAATGATTTGTACGTGAATATTTCCAGGAACACACAATTTTAGGCATAAGGAAAGATTGGATAGGTTGGGTTTCTTTTGGAACAGAGGAAGCAAAGGGGAGGTTTATTCATGATAATCATATATTAATGTCTAAATCTGGTTTTGCCCCCAAGTCACCTTTATTAAATAATTCCTAATATTGAAAGACTTCTATCAGGTCTACTCAGCTTTCTATTTTGTAGTGAAAAGTATTCCTAGCTTGTTCAATTTCTACTGATAGGTATAACTTGTCAGTTTTGGTAATTATTCCAGTAAATCTCAGTTTCTCCCTCACCTCTATTTTTACATGATATGGAGATGACCGCTGTTCAGTGTATTCATAAGTCTAATGAACGTAGGATCCTATGCAAAACAAAAAGTTCGCTTTTCAACTCTTAAAAATGACCTAGTTTTTTGATTGCCTTTTTATCTCCATTGCTACTCTATTGATTTGTGTATCTGTAATCTCAGATTCCTCTGCTTTATGCCTCTGAACTGAATGTTTAATTCAATTATTTGTCTCTTTATATGAGTACAAACCACTCCCCTTCTCTAGCTGGTACATGAACATGATCTTGGATGAAATTGCTTCTGTTTCCAACCCCTGACTTGTACTCGTGCAGTACAAAATACAAAAGCATAATCTACCTGAAATAATTGTTTTGTATTTGTGAACAGGAGCAGTGAACTTTGACGATTTGTTTTCACCAAGTGTGAAATCATAAATAAACCTAATTTTCCCCTTGTGTAAAGTTCATTCATGCATTTTACAACAGGAAATGGTGATTGAAAATGATCATTCTGATTATTTTCCCATCTTTTCTGTCCACCAGAACACTGATGCCAGTTGTAATTCCATAACCATTTTCATGGCTGAGAATCAATTATGACCAATCCCAGATCTGGGACAAAAATAATTTGGGCCTTACTTGGTCTGTATGACCTATAGGCCTGGCTTCCCAGCAGCTGCTTTTAAATAAGCTTGGGGCAATTTGTCTCTTGACTTGTAGTCAGCAAGATGTGTATTACAGAAACTATGGGGCAATGCAGATTCTGTGTATTATTAAAGGCTAAATCATCATTGCTTTCTGATCATCCGTGTTAATTGTTGCAGTTCCTAATCAACCTTTTTTAAGAGTTATTTTATACTCCAATTTGGAGTTGCAGTTTTAGTCTTTCATCTGTTTTCATGCTACTGCTGTTGATGAAATTGGTAAAGCTCAGGCAAAATAATTTGAGGAGTAATGAAAGCGCAGAGTGTAAGAGGATTAGAGTTCTTGAAAGTGCCATTGTTATGATTCATGTTAATATTATTGCTGGACGAGTTGGATGTTAGAATGAACCTGGGCTTGACAGATTTCTTTTAGTTGAAGTGGTATTTATTTGCATGAGGCTGCAGATTTTCTTTAACAAAACAGAAGTTTAGTGTGCAAAAATTAAAAATAGATAAGCTATCTAAAATTAGACCTTTAGCCAGATATAAAACCCACAGCCAAATAAAGTTTCGAGTTGATTCCTGACACTGTCCGATTCAGAGATTCTCATCCAGAGAAATTGCCATCCTCATCTGAATTCTTTGGGATTCTAATTAACCAACTCCTGACTGTTATTTTACTGTGAAGTGTGGAGACAGTTTGGGTCCTTTTCTAATTCTGTCAACATCAACTTTCACAAATCTGATTGCCAAAGCTTTCCCAGTTTTAATCTACAGATTTATAACCAGATTGTCCTGGCTTGGAAGCTTTACCAACTGAACACTGCTGAGGTGACTTGTTCCTGAATTTCTCCTAGGAGAGAAATTAAACCTGCTTCTAAACTCAACACTGCTATTTTCTGGACTGAATTAAAAGCATATTTGTTCATTCTAGATTCTTCTGAACTGAAAGCAAGGAGAATGGCCTTGCATTTTTATTGTGCTTCTCATAAACTGAACAGTATAAACATCTCTCCGTTAACACCACAGTGGTTTCCAGTCACCTACTCACTGACAAAATGCTGGATCTAGTCACTATTCCAGAAGGACTCTTCGATTTTTTTAAAAAATAAAATCCCTTTATCGAAGTAACTGATACCCATCAGTCTCTAGCCAAAAATCCAAAAATGATATTAAAATATATCAAATGTATACTTTTTATCTCCCTTCCACCCTCTAGGAGAATGAAAATGTATCCTTAGGAGGCATTTTCATTTCCCATCAAAAGATTATTCTGAACATTATTTCCATGTTACATCCCTGGTAATAATATATTAAATGTGCAATACGTTTGTATAGCTATTCTAAGTAGGTCATTTTGAACGACAATATTTTTTCCTTCTCATGCTCTTGACAAAGCAGCCACTGCATTGTTTTTGCAGGGTAAATGAATGATTGTTATGTGATGTAGCTGTAGTTTTAAACCCCAACAAAACATCAAAGTTCAAAGACAGTAACAGCAGAAGAGATAAAAAGTCTTAAAATGACATTACAGAAATCTTGAGTTGATTTCATGGTGAGCACTGCCATTAGGGATTGTTTCAACTCCTGTAATTTTGAAAAACACAAATTTTTAAGCTAGCACAGGGAAGTTAAAGAATTGTAAGCATAGGAGAGGGAGCTGATTTGTGAGTAAGGGCACTGAATTTCAACTTTCTTCTAATCTCCAGTTTTTTTGTTAATAGTACCAGAGTGTGGTTAAAGTAATTAAAGTTACAGTAAGTAAAATACCTTACAAGTATATGTTAACTAATGCAGAGCAGGTCATCCAATTGGAATGTCTGCCCTACGGTATGTGGGAAATCATGGATAATTTGCTTGACTGAGACAAGCCCGTTGCATGAAATGTCACTGGCTGCACTCCAAGCAGCAATTAAAGTCACTGAGGTGCATCATGATGCAGAGAACAATGTGGGATAGCATGTTCAGAGAGGTGGTTGCACCACAAATTATCGGCAAGTAGGCTGACAGGGAATACGTGTCTACCAGGCAGTCTAAGAAAAGCTGGAAAGGAGTCCAGGACTCTAAGAAGTTTTGCTCATTTCCGGTTTTTGGTGAAGGCAATGCATCCTTAAAGAGCGCACCAAGAGCTAAGCCTTTGGCATGATTAGCTCAGCTGTGGAGGCGGGAAAAGGCAAGCAGAAGTTATTGAGGATTCTTTAATAGATTAGACAAGCATTTCTGTGACCATTGATTTAACTCCAGGATGGTTTGTTCCCTCCCTGGTACTGGGGGCCAGGGATGTCACAGAAAAGCTGCAGAACATTCTTCTTGGGGAGGGCGAACAGCCAGAGGTCATACTTTATTTTGGTTCTAGCAACATGGGCAGGAAGGGGCATTGTGGTCCTGTCATTGGAATCTAGGGAGTTGGGTGGAAAATGAGCAAGTAGCACCTCTCTCTAAAGTAATAATCTATGTAATTACTCCCAGTATCATGTGTGAGTGAGTACAGAAAAGGAAGGTAAGGCCGATGAATGCATGGCTGGAAAGATGTTACAGCAGTGAGGGATTTAGATTCCTGGGGCACTAGGACTGCCCCTGGGGCACAATGGCACTTGTGCAAGCCAGGTTGCATCTGAACAGATCCAGTACTGAGTTCTTTGCGAGAGTTTTGTTTGTGTTGTTGCAGAGGGTTTAAACTAGTTCAGCAGGGTGTGACAACCAACACAGAACATTGGAAAATAAAACCAGGATGCACAGAATGCTGGAAGAGACACGTGCTCTAAAATGGAGAATAATAAGTTCTAAATATTATGATTTGGCATAACATTTCACTTTCAAAGCTTGCTATTGATAAAGAAGATACGTGTTTGCAATTTTTTTGTGTTTGCTCCCTTGTAGAGCACCAGCACAGATATGAAAGGCTAAATAGCCTTCTCCTATACTCTGCATTTCTCTCCTGTAATTACTTACACATCTGTGACTTTGTTTGCTAGTGGGCAAGGAAAGGAGCACTTTGTCAAAGATCCTGTGGAACAGTCTTGAGAGGCTAGATTGCCTACCCTATTCTAAATGCTTTATGTAATGGTGCTGTAAGTAGTGAAACGTAACCACATTTGTGAAGTAACTTATTTCTGGAATTATTAATTCGATATGGATTCTGTTTTTCTCCACTCATTGCAGTGTTCTGGGCTTGGAGCTTCCTTCTGCTATATGCTTTCTTATTTGGTTGGACGGCCAATTGTTTATAAATATTTGACGGATAGGGCAACAAAATGGTCGCAACAGGTAAGATTTATTCTAATTTCAATGATTTATACTTTGGAGATTTCATAGTGAATTGAGTTGGTCAATATAAAGTTTAAAAGAAAAATGCTAAATAATGTAAAAAATGAAATTTGATTTTAAATCTGGGGTGAAAGAGCTGTTTAATATTCGGGCTTGGGATGACACGTGCCACACAAGCGCTCAGCTATGACCATCACCAGTAAGAGACAATCTAACCACTGCCCCTTGACGTTTAGTGATGTTACAATCACTGATTTTCCCCCCGCTATCAACATCCTGGGGGTTACTATTGACCAGAAACTCAACTGGACTCACCACATAAATACAGTGGCTATAACAGCAGAGGCTACTCTGCAGAATACTGCAGCGAGTAACTCCTCTCCTGACTCCCCAAACCCAGTCCATCATCTACATGGCACAAGCCAGGAGTGTGATGGTGTACTGTCGACTTACCTGGATGGGTGCAGCCCCAACAACATTGAAGAAGCTTGACACCGCCCAGGACAAAACAGCCCGCTTGATTGGCACCGCATTCACAAACATCCGCTCCCTACACCACCAACGCTCGGTAGCAGCAGTGTGTACTATCTACAAGATGCAATGCAGAAATCCATCTAAGATCCTCAAACAGCACCTTCCAAATCTGTGACCTGTTCCATCTAGAAGGACAAGGGCAACAGATACACAGGAACGCTACCACCTGCAATTTTCCCTCCAAGCTGCTCACCATCCTGTATCACCATTCCTTCACTATCCCTGAGTCAAATCCTGGAATTCCCTCCCTAATAGTATTGTGGGTCAATCTACAGCATGCAGCGGTTCAAGAAGGCAGTTCACCACCACCTTCTCAAGGGCAACTAGGTACAGGCAATAAATGCTGGCCAGCCACTGATGCCCACAGCTCTCAAATGAATTAAAATAATATAATGGTAAGTGGTTTTGTAATGCCAGATAGTGATCCTGATGTATTAATGTACATTGTGGGGCAGTTTGTTTAGCATATTCTTGATCCTCTAAAACCACTTGGCCTATACAGCCATATCTAAAGTCATTGTTTGGCTTCTTATCCAGGGTACTGTGATTCCACTGACTGGATGGACAGGGCTATTAACTAAGATACATCATTACCCTGTACTAAGCAGGCATTAACATTCTATTGCTCAATCTCTTCAAATCAAACACATAAAAAGCAAAATACTGTTGATGCTAAAAATCTAAAACAAATTCAAAATGCTTGGAACACACAGCATGTTGTTCAGCATAATGAAGATATGGATTTTTTCCAGCTGAAATGGAAAAAGCCAGCAAATGTGCTAATACAATTAAGAGAAAAAAGGAGGAATAAATTATTGAAGAAATAACTAAACAAAGGGGGAAATCCGATCCAAGAAGGCGTAACAGATCATTTCCATTCTATTAGAAGAAATGACATACAAATGGAAACTTTTCTGTTTCACGGTAGATACTGATGGAGCTGGTGTGTTTTTTAAACATTTTCTATTTTTGTTTCACAGTTACCTCCCAGGAGCATTAATCCTGTTGTTTTATGCTGGTGTGCATGATCTTGTTTACTCTGTGGGAATCTCAGGGCTGCCATTCAAGGCAAAGTTAATGGAAAATTATTCATGGTGATCAGATATTGATATCAAAATGCTGTCTTTTATTAAACTAGGAGATTGTTGGAAATTAGAATTTGCTTCTATTTAATATATCTGACCAATGCTATTTGTATCCATTGTCTTTGGTATATAGAAAACCAATGACAGGAAATTCTTAAAATTTGTAAAGAATATTTGTGATGAATGTTTATGCCAAGTGAATTTATTGCTTTGATCTTCATTTGAGGCAAATGACAACCTGCATCTACCATAAATTGTTGTCTCCCCTTCTTTCATGGAGAGTGGTTAAAGATGAATTGAAGTATTGGCCCACATGTTCTGATCAGTATGTCAGTATGGGTCTGGTTGGCTCAGGAGGGATATTAACTGATTTAGGAGGGGTGGGTCCAGTTGGGAGGGACTTAAGGTCAACAGTTCATGGCAGGGAGGCTGCAGCGGGGGTTTTGATGTTGGTCCCAGCAGGTTCAGGTCAGCCCTGTTGTTGGAGTTGGGAAAAGTTGGCTCCAGCAGGGTGGTGGTTGGTGGTGTTAGATTTGTGTTTTGGCATAGGGGAATGTGGTCAACCTAATAATTACCAAAGAATTGCACTAGGTTTCTATATGTTCCGATTTTTTTCCTGGCTAACTATTAACCTTAAATGATTTGGAGCCATCCAAATTCTCAAACTCTTTAAGGGCTTATTTCAGAAGATAATTAACATTTGGGAAAACATAGTTTGCCAGGCAATTCTCAGCGAGTCAGGTGCAAGAGGGATTCCACATAGTCCAGACACCCACAACTCCAGACTCCTAACTATCTGGCAATTGTAGTATCCGGACTGTTGTGTTCTCTTCATCTCAAATTTATAAGTTAAAGTCCCAAATTAGCATCACTAAAATGATGCTGGATGTTTGGCTCTAACATTGAAGACAGAACTAAATTTGATTCTTGATCTGAATGGACCGGTGCCGAGAGTTGAAATGAAAATTACAACATCTTGATAAAAGAGAAGATTAAAATGGGAGTCATGGCAAATCATCTTTGGGGCTTGAGATAAATCACACTAGTAACATTCTGAAATAGAAATCCAGAGTCGGGGAATCAGGACAAGAATAGCTAAGAGGAAAATTACTTTAAAAGAAGACTTCAATCTTGAGTAGTATTTGAAGTTAACTATCAGTATTAGGTCAAATACCACTCCAAATGTTGGAAGCAAAGAAAGCAAGTAAAACTACAGCCTTGCCCTGCAGTGGTACTTTGGTGCAATAAGATTAGGGTTGATCAAGATACTTTACGTGACAAGTGACCATTGTTGCCAGACCTTTACAGGTGCAAGGGAATGCATTGAAGTAGAGCATCATCTGAGAGCTTCCTCCTAGATATGAAGTGGATTTTTCAAATTATTTCATTCCACTTTTACGGACATTCCAGTGATGAAGTCATCAGTTCACTCTGGTCTGTTCTGCCATCAGCAAACGTCATCTACATTGCCAATATAATAGATGTATCAAAAATGTTACTAGTCAGAGATAACACAGTGTGGAGCTGGAGGAACACAGCAGGCCAGGCAGCATCAGAGGAGCAGGAAAGCTGAGTTTCTGGTCAGGACCCGTCAGGAAAAAAAAATAATTTTTTTTCTGAAGAAGTATCCTGACCTGAAACGTCAGCTTTCCTGCTCCTCTGATGCTGCCTGGCCTGCTGTGTTCCTCCAGCTCCACACTGTGTTATCTCTGACTCCGGCATCGGCATTTCTTACTATCTCTGTTACTAGTCACTGATGCTTTGCTCGGTGTGTAATATGGCAATGCTATATAACTTAGATCTGTCACAAAATGTAATTATCTTTTGGAGTGCAAGAGAAGTATTTGTGTCTGGATATAATGATCTGAAAATTGTCCAAATTATGTCAAACTGACATATACGTTTATGTATATTTTGCAGGTTGACAAGCACAGGGAGCATCTTATAAATTATATCATTTTCTTGAGAATAACTCCTTTCCTGCCAAACTGGTTCATTAACATTACCAGTCCTGTAATAAATGTACCTCTTGGTGTATTTTTCATTGGCACATTTTTAGGTAAGTATGTGTGTTTTCACTGGAAGTTTGTTTTTAAAGAGTCCCATTGATTTGATTGGTTAAATTTGTTATTTTGTTAGGGAAATTGTTAAGGCATGCTGCACAGTCTGCTGTTCACTTTTGATATTAATGTCGTCTCTTTCTATTGAATGTTAAAACTCATACCTTGTGAATTAGTTAAGATGATTTGTGGTGATTCTTTTGTGGTAGCTTGGGAAAGGTCACCTTATCTAACGAGGTGGCTTGAAAAGCATGATAATGGGAGATTAAACACATCTCTCCATGGCATACTTGCCATTTTCATGCTTCCAATGATTGTATTGTCATTTACTAGCCAAGTGATTAAAATATGAACAAGTAAACCTATCACTGGGGTATGGGACCATTTGCAAAGCTGGTTTCATAACTCGAAGGCTGGTTCTGACTGGCCAAAAAAGAGGATATTTTGCCAGAATAATGCAGCTTAAATGCCTCCAGCATCCATGAATACTCATGAGAACCCTGAAACCTGCCAGTGGTTTATACCAGTGTTTTCTTGACCAGGTAAGTAGGTTATCTCTATGGGGAAGTGTGCATACTTCGTACTGGCCAAACAGGAATTCAAGTAGTGTGGATTTCTTAGTAGCTTGGTTTGGTATTCTTAAGCATGATTGCTGTATGTCCAAAAGAAAATTGCAGCATTAAACGTGTGGATACAGAGAAGAATGAAACGTGTGCATTACTGAAAATAGACACATTTTGTTGAAGCTTTTCATCTTGCATTCTTCACAACATTTTGCAAGGAATATCAAAGCAAAGGGAATAAAATTATATCTATTAGGATCCAGGGAGAACTAGCCAATTGGATACAAAATTGGCTTGATGTAGGAAACAGATAGTGGTGGTCAAGAATGGTTTTCCAGTCTGGAGACCTATGACCCAGCGGTGTGCTGCAAGGATCAGTGCTGGGTCCACTTTTGTTCAGCATTTATATAAGCAATTTGGATGCGAATAGAGGAGGCATGGTTTACTATATGTTTATGATAACACCAAAATTGGTGGTATACTGTGGACAGTAAAGAAGGTCATCTGAGATCACAACGGGATCCAGGTCAACTGAGCCAAGGACTGGCCAGTGGAGTTTAATTCCGATAAATGCAAGATGTTGCATTTAGTTAAGACAAACCAGGACTTGTATCGTTCATGAAAGGGCCCTCTCCGAACAGAGAGACCCAGTGGTGCAAGTACATGAACTTTTTTGATGGCGGCAGGGTAAGTCGCTCCATTGGGAGCTCCACTCAGCTTGCCAATTCCCTTTCCTTTTGCTTTCTTTTTCTTTTCTTCTCTGTCCCCACTGCAATAATTCTATCCCCCTACAAACCCTGTCCTTTTAACTACCTACCTAAGGAGTTGGGTCACAATTGGGAGCAGAACGCGCGGGTTGTGTCTTGTAGGGATGGTGGATCACACGTGGGCCGGAGTGCGACGGCAGATCAAGAGTGGGCTGGTTCAGCGGTGAGAGCGGGGCCAGTGAGGGGGCAGCGGTCGGCGGTGAGAGCAGGGACGGTGAGGGGTCAGTGGTGAGAGGGGGGCAGGTGAGGGGCCAGTGAGGGAGCAGCAGTCAGCAGTGAGAGCAGGGACGGTAGGGGCCAGCGGTCAGCGGTGAGAGTGGGGGCAGGTGAGGGGCC
>NW_025967551.1:0-14304 GCF_021869965.1 Rhincodon typus | reverse complement strand
AGTGGGGGCAGGTGAGGGGCCAGTGAGGGTAGGGGCCAGCGGTCAGCAGTGAGAGTGGGGGCAGGTGAGGGGCCAGTGAGGGGGCAGCGGTCAGCAGTGAGAGCGGGGCAGGTGAGGGCAGGGCCAATGAGGCAGCAGCAAGAACGGGGGCAGCAGCCGGCGGTGGGAACAGGCTGGTGAGGCAGCAGCGAGAGAGGGGGCAGAAGTCGGCGGTGAGAGCGGGCCTTTCAAATGGTGACGGCAGCAGCCTCCTGGGTGTCCTAGTGATCGGAGCGGGGCCTGCAGCGTTGTGGAGATGGGAGTTGAGAAGGAGGTCTGGACTTTTATTTCCTTGCTTACCTTTTGGCTCTGTTAAATCTTTTAATTTTGGTTTTTGTAACCAAGTGGTTGACTCTTAACTCTCTCTGGGCAATTGGGAAGGGCAATAAATGCTGACCTGGCCAACAATGCCCTAGTCCCAAAACAAAGAAGTCTTAGCTGGCAGTGATTATTGTGTTGTATGTGGCACTTGTGGCAGCTGCATTCTTCCTTCACTGCAGCAAGACCGGATGTGGGGATGGGTCACTCTCTGAGGGAGCTCCGGGTCAAAGTAGTCACAAAGAGAGCCCTCCGTGCTACCCTGTGCCTGAACCCACTGGTGGATCAATTAGCTACCAGCAGACCAGCAATGTAACTGAGGCTTAAATCATGCACGTTTGGACAAACGACCCTAAAACACCTTTTGACCTCCTTTTCGTTTAAAAAAAAATGTATAATTGCATTTGAAGCATTTCAAACAAGGCTTACCCAATCATCTGGAGACAGCAAGAACTGCAAATGCTGGAGTGAGAGACAACACAGTGTAGAGCTGGAAGAACACAGCAGGTCTGGCAGCATCAGATGAGTAGGAAAGTCAACGTTTTGGGTCTGAAGAAGGGTCCCGAACCGAAACATCAACTTTCCAACCTCTCTGATGATGTGTGACTCCAGCTCCACACTGTTGTTGCTTATCCAATCATACCTGGGATGAGGGGCAATAACAGGTAGATAGAAATTTAGACTTGGGGTTATAATCAGTTTCGTCATGATCTTCTTAAACAGCAGTGCAAGTTCAAAGGGCCAAATGCTATATTAATGTGCCTTGTTTATCCCAACTCCTTGAACTAGAGGGAAGTGGTAAATAATGGAAAGATGCAAACCAAAGAAATATTTTAAATTGTTTATTGTAACATGCAAAAAGCTTTTAAGGTAAGTAAGTTGATTTTGGTGTTCAAAAGGCAATTTCATACTAATGCAAGCTGAATGTAGACTATAAGGCCTTTAACTTTTTATTGATCTTGCTAATTTAAATTTCCAGCAATTGGATACTGGTCAATAACACTAGGGTATTTTTCCTGTCCTACCCCAGAGATATTGAGTTTGTTTGTAGTTCTGTCCTCATGTGTCCTACCTGTGCAGTGGAGAGGCAATGGCCTAGTGGTATTATGGCTGGACTGTTAATCCAGAGACTCGACTAATGTTCTGGGAATCTGTGTTCGAATCCTGCTATGACAGATGGTGGAATTTCAATTCAATTATGATGATGACCATTAATCCATTGCTGATTGTCAGGAAAAACCCATCTGGTTCACTTAACTGCCATCCTTACCTGGTCTGGCCTACATGTGACTCCAGACCCACAGCAATGTGGTTGACTCTGAACTGCTTTCTGGGCAATTAGGGATGGGCAATAAATGCTGGCCTAGTCAGCAAAGCCCTCATCCCGTGAATGAATAAAGGAAATTTACCAGTGTAGCATGGACCCTAGGACCTTTTGATCCTGTATGGCACGGGAGCATTGAATTGATTTTAATCAAAATAACCTGAACCATTATGTTGTCAGAATTTAGGTGCCGTGGATACTATAGGGTACTAAAGAAATCCTGAATTGATTCTTTTTCTTTCACTTCAGGTGTAGCACCTCCATCGTTTGTGGCTATTAAAGCTGGCACAACACTTTACCAACTTACTACCGCAGGAGAGGCTGTTTCCTGGAATTCAGTGTTTGTTCTCATGATCTTGGCAATAATCTCCCTACTTCCAGTGTTTTTTCAAAAGAAGTTGAAGCAGAAGTTCTCATAACTGGTGCATTATCCTGCATTTTATCTCAAAATTTGCCTTTGTTACCTTCAGTACATGGGACATAGTGAGTGCCCACAAAGTGGGATTGTAGTAAAGGTTACATTTCTGAGATAAATAAATCCCTTTTAATTTTGTATTCTAACAATGTGCACTTCAGTGGTGTGTCTTATCTCTATTCTTTGGTCGTAATATTTTCAGTTTCCCTTTTAGTTTATATACGTTAGCATCATCTAAATCACATAAACTGGACTACATGATTTGCCTGCTTTTGCCTTTATTCTTTACAATGGAATTTGTTGCAGAATGTAACTGAATTGCAGCAAGGCATTTCTCATTCTGGACATACTAAGTTTAGCTCCCTTCCACTGCCTTTCTTAGTTAAAACACAAACTGTTTCTTGTGCTGTGAATACACGTAGTGGAACTATTTGTACAAAGTACTTTCAGAATTAAAAATAATATCTGCCATTTTACTGCCTGTAACAGTATTCGGAGCATCAACCCTGCAACACATACACATTCTTAGCATGTAATTTTTTGCTTCACACATTTTTGGTTCCTTAATATTTGAACTTTCTAGTACAAATATTTATTCGATTGGATGGAGACTGGATTATTTTATTATTTCTGTATTCACACTCAGTGTGTTACTTATTCAATTTCAAGTGGTATAATATGGCTATTTGTTCTAATTTTAATAACGATGTATCTGTAAAGATCTTTCAGAATAAGAAACAATACCTAACTGCATTGTATAAAATTGCACTTGTTCATTCGAAATGATTGATCTTTTCAGTTCTGTACTGCTCTGGTAATAAAATGCCCCCTAGATGGCATGGTGAGTCTGAGCACCTTGTTTTATCCAACAAGGTAAGCTCTGTGTTGAATTGCCAGTCTTAGCTTACTACTTGGAGGAGATAGGAGAGGAATGAAATCAAAGAAAGTTATAGAAGGCCACTCTTGTGGTGGAAGAATGAAGATTTCCTCCTAAGTTGAATGTTGGAAGTATGACTGAGGAATTCCCTGGAGTAAAGAGTAAATACTTCAAGCTAGAACACAGAAGATAAAAACTGTTGTTTGAGAGTTTACAATGCAATTCTGCTATCTTTCATATCTTGAACAATGGATCTGAATTATGATAAATTAACATTATTGCTGAATATATTTTTAAAAACTGCTAAATATTTTATGAAAGCAATTTTCAAATCTTTATTAATTTGTAATTCTTACATGACATCAATAATCAGCCTGGGGAGCCACTTCTTTATTGTTTTTATAACTGTAAATACTGAAATCAGAATGCTTTAGCATCTGATGGAAAGGTAATTACTTCTCACTAAAAGTCTTCACCCAAAACTTCAGCTAGTTTATTCATTTATTATTGCTGATAAGCTTATTGTCTGACACCAGCGCACTCATTTAGATCAGTACCTGTAAAAAAAACTTGAGTACAGATCTCATATGATCAGATATGTTTAAAAAAATTTTAAATCTCTTAAGTTGTTGATTCCAAGTTGGTCAGAATTGTGAATTAAGGACAAATTTCAAAGTAGTCTTCCTTCACTGCATCTGTTCAAATATTTAGTCAGAGAGAGAAAAATGAAGATTTTAACCACCAAAAATTAGTAGCTTTATTGTAGCCTTGGCCTGAATGATTGAGTCGTCCTTGTTAGTATTGTTGTCACAAAGAGTAGTAGGCGAACATCATGCTGTATCATTACATAAGCTGTTGAAGAAGTGCAGAGTGGATAAAAGGAAAAGAACATAAGGCATCTGAATAGGGGTAAACCATTTGACAATTAAACATGTTGCACCATTTAAAACAATCATGGCTTTTCTGATCATAGCCTAAACTTGTCTGCCTATGTCTTGACCCCTGTGCTGATCAAAAATCTATCTACATCAGCCTTAAATAACTTGTTTGTTGATGGAGTCCAGTGTTGAAGACTAAAGACCCCATACCAACAGTAAACAGGACTGATGTCTTATACAGAATCCTATGCAGCGAGTGCAATAGACATTACATTGGATAAACGGGGAGGAAACTGATGACCAGGATACACGAACACCAACTTGGCAGTAAAATGACATGACCAATATTCACTCGTCTCAATATACATAGACACTGAAGGCCATCAGTTCGACTGCGACAAAATGACTATATTGGGACAAGCAAACAACAGACGTGCAAGGGAATTTCTGGAAGCCTCAATACAGGACTCCAACAACAAACACATAAATAAACCCCGTTTACAGACCACTGCTAACAGTCAGAACTGGAAGCGACAAGACCCACCACGCCAGAGGACCATATAAATTCAGAATGGAGCGGAACACCAGCAATGTGATTAGAGATCACACTGATGTTGTTTAGAATGGTAATGAAATGTCTGCACACCACGGAACAACCAGCTCAGCGAGCAAACGAACAACCACACTTGCTGTACCTGTATGCAAGTACTTTGATATGGTGCAATATCTCATGATATAGCATGCAAATTTCTAAAATTACCAAATATTGTGTTATTTTGCTCCTGAATTCTGATATTATGCTCGAAGTGCCTTGATGCAGTTAAGTTTCTGGAGTGGATCTGAACATTTATTTCCAATCACTTACCCTAATAATCTAGATTGCTGGTTTCACATGAGTGAGCTTGATCTTTAAATTTCTGTCAATGCTAGCCTTGAGCTGCTTTTGTATTGTAGTAAAACCTATCTCGATGATCATAATTCTCAATTCACAGGTGTATGCAATATAAAAGCATCTCATAGTTTACTGTTGAGACTATACATGAATGATGCAGGAAGGGCTACTTGTATAGCTTTCCAAATTCTCTCTCCCTGTGGCAAGCTGGAAAGTGCAAAAGGGAATCCTGATAATTTTCTACAGCTGCCTTTCTTAATCATCCACTGCCTTATTGTATACTCAAAACCATAAAAATACCTGAGACTTTTAAAAAATAAATCATTGACCAAGAAATATTTTGACTAGGATAACTTGTCTTATGCCTAACTTCTATACTTAGTGGTGTGAACAAACAGTGAATTGAACCATATACCATCATCATCTATTCATCTCTGAATAATGCATAGATTTTTACGAGAACCACTTAAAGGATCAAACTTCTAAAACAGTAATCAGGCGTTTATCTTCTAGCTGTCTATGGATTTCCTGTTTAACGATTGTAATGAACTTGGTTAGATAATTTTAACAAAAGCAACATTTACCTCACCTTGGGTGCTGTGCATCTAATTTCTATTTGTGAAAAAGTAGCATGTGGTAAATGTTTATGTAGAAAAATAATAACTGTCCATCTCATAAGGTACCACTTGAATTATGTATCCACTGTACTGTAACAAACGTTTGTTTTCAGGTAAGCTTTAATGAATTATGAATAAACACCTTATTTCTGTTCCAGGGCATGATACCCATGTTTTACCCTCAATGACTACCTGCCAACAGCAATAGTTGTGATGACCTGTAACAATTGCAAGTCATATTGAAGTCTTGCTGTTAAAGCAAAGAGATTATGTCATTTTAAGTATTAACAATTTAGAAAACATGCACATTAAGAACTCGCAAATGGCCACTTCTCACTCGACAAAATTTCAATTTTTTAACTTGTATCCTCAAAATTTATAACTTTTAAGGACACTTAAAGCAACAAAAGTTATACTATACAATCATACAAAATACACATGAAATGTTTGTGGAAGTGAATTCTGAAATTTCTCCACCGCTGTCTTGAAATGTGCACTTTTTAAGGGAGTGTGCTTCATTGAGTAGTCAAGTAAGCATCCTTCAGATTAAACTTGGATAAGGTGAGCCAATTTTAATTCTAACCTGGCTTGACAGAAATTAGGTACAGTCAGTTAAATTTAGAGTAGTGACCTCTTAATTTTGATCTTCCCACCATGTCTAATATTAACCTGCAGTTTTCAGCATTGAATGGGGCATCCAAAGGCTGAATCTTTGTGTCGTAATTACATCACACTTAACCTACAATTTTGTTTGAAGTCCTTAGAACAGCGGAGGATGTGTTGTGGAGTGGGTTTGGGGTTGGCAGAGGGGGAAGTGGGTATTACAGTGACAGCTTTCCCCCTGCCATGAAGTAATTTTAAAAAATGTACATTTTTCTGTGGACTAACATTCTGGATTTGTGAGGAAGCCCTGGGCTTTAGCTTGTCCTGAGCAACATGCCTCCATTGTTTGTCTCACCACTTACCTGGGTCCCTAAGTAAAGCTTTCTGCCATTAAATCTGACTCCTTCCTGCCAGCTAAGGAGTGAATTCAATCATGTTCGGATATGTTTCCAAAAAAGGTTAATGTAAATTGTATCTGGCCATTAAGAGCAGCTAAGCCTCCAGTCCCTAAGATTTCGCTGGTATTGTGCACTGTACAAGCCCTCATTTTAGAATTGGGGTCAAAGTATCAGGATAAATCTTTGCTTAGTGACTAATTCTATCCTAATTTGATATTGAGACACGTCTAACCAAACAGTTCTTTGCAACTGGATAGCAATTGAGAATCAGACTCCACTTTCTATTTCTTCCAACAGTACTGAGATCCAGTGCACTCCAGCTTGAAATCAGTCAACAAAGAGGATTCTTCAGTTTTTATCTATCTGTTTTGGCTTAGAACTGTGCTGCAAAGGTGCAGGTGTCGGCAGAAATAAAATTTGAACCCAATGAAAATGCTTAATGTGTTAGTTTTTTAAAATATATTTGACCTTGGGCTATGAATGTCGCTGACTAAACCAGTATTTAAGAGACTACGACATTGATGTCTGGAGTCATATATAAGCAAGACCAGGTTAAAGAAGCAGGTTTCCTTCCCTAAAAGGAATTCGTGAATGATCTGGGTTTTTTCAACAATTGACAATGGTTTTAGGCTAGCTCTTTGAATTTGATTCAAGAGTCTGGAATTTAAAAAAATGTCATCATCTGCTATTGTGGGATTCAAACTGATGTCTCCAGAACATTAACCTGGAGGTGGTCTGGGCTAGTCCAGTGGCATTACTACTAAGGCACTACTTCTCTATGATACTGTTCAGCAATACCAAATGCAAGGACTGGTCTACTATGATCACAATGGATACTGGGAGTATTTTGATAATATAACCAAATGATCCATTGGGAGGATATTTTGCAAGAAAGATTGCTGACTGACCTATTTCCACTTGACATCCAAATGTGTACACACAAACGATTATCACTAGAGAACAGTCACAACTGGATGTTTGATTGATTTTTGCCACCATATGTTACAATGAAGTAGGTTATTCATTTTCTGCAGTTAATTCCTCATTTGTGATAACTTGTTGAAGCATAGGTCCTCTTGGTTTCTGCAACTTGTTGCTTCAGTGGACTGTTTAAATCCTGTCCTGGACTTTTAACCAAAAGATTCTAGAAAGATTTGATCTTAACAGTCTGGAGATGATATTTTATGATGTAAGGTTTTCCTGATGTTTCGTTATGACTTCAGAAATTAAATAAATCCTACTTGTGTCTTTATGATGTGCTTTAATAATTCAATGATGCTTATTTCTAGATTTTAAACAAACATCACAGGATGGATGCTGAAGAAGAAATCCATCTGCTAATTTTAATTGTCAGTCCTTATCACCTGATCATTTAGACAAACATTAATGTTTTTGCCTCTGCTTCTTTTCCTGCAAGTTTATTTTGAGTTAATTAATGTAAAAGACAGAGAGTCAAGGGATTCAAGAGTTTATTCAAGAGATTTTTCAAAATCAGTATTTTTCCAGTCAAAAGAGGAAGAATGCATTGTTGAATCTACAGATCTTCCTGGAAGACTCATTGTTTCAGCCTGCATGCTGAATTGATTTCTCCCTTTCTTAACTTTACTTTTTGTTCCTTTGTCCAGGCTCTTCTTGCCTACATCTTACTCCTTCAATGTCTTAGATAATTTCAATAGCTGCCAAGCTTCCTGGTCCTAACTGTCTCCTATTCAATATGGATATCCAGTTGTGTGCACCTTCATCTCCCACCAGGATACTGGAAACACTCTCTGCTTCTGCCTTTAAAGGCACCAACACCATTGTCCCTCTTGTTGAAGTTATTTCTCCTTTAATTCCCCTTGCTGGCTCCAAATAAAGGGTGTTGCTGAAGCGTATTTGCCTGGATCCTAGCTATATCTTCTGCCTTTGCATGGGATATATGAAACATTTCAATCCTACTTCTCCCCACTCCCATCTCTTTCCAATACATTCAGGATTGTGTTAGCATCACTTCCTGCTCGTGCTCTGAACTAGCAAATTGATTTTTGGTGTCAGCTTCCACACATTTCTCACCTTCTCCAGGTCCATCTTTGACTCTTACCTTCCCCTTCTGGGGATAAGCTATCTACTAATGTTTACTACAAGCACACGGTCTCCCATTGTTACCTTAACTACACTTCCCCTCACTCACTTCCTGCAAGGAATCTATTCCATTCTTTCAGTTTCTTCTTCCCTGATATATTTTTTTGGAATGAGGAGACCTTCCAGACCAACATTTCTGATGTCTCCCTTTTCCCTTAAGCAAGTATTCGCTTAAACAAACATTGATTGATTATCAATCACTGTAATTGAAAAGGCTCTTCCCATGTCCAGTCTATTTCATGGACAACTGCTCCCATTTCTTACCCTTTATCCCAGAACCATGGTAGGGTTCCCTTTGCCCTCATCATCCATTCCACCAATTTCTGTATTCAGCAGATGATCTTCTGCCGTTTCACCCAACATGATGCTATCAGCAAATGTAACTTCTGCTCTGCCTTTACAGCATTCCATTGGAACTGTTCTCTCTTTGACATCCTAATCCACACTAGTTACCTACAACACCCATTCTTTTTCCTATGCCATTCCAGGCAAGCATAAGGGATGCAACACCTGCCCTTTAACTTCTACCATTCAACACCACTTACACTCTTTACAAGGGAAGCAGCAATTTATGTACTACTTTCAATTTCATATACTGTTTAATGCTCAAGATGTGGTTTACAGTAAATAGGCACTGATTTTAAGATAAATGGAAAAAGAAGAAAAGAGACATGAGGATAACATTTTTATGCAGCAAGTGCTAAGGATCTGGGAAAACTACTGGCAATGTGCTGGAGGCAGGTATAATTGAGCCTTTCAAAAGAAATTGGATAATTATCTGAATAGAAAATAGTTGCAGTAGTACAGCAGGCAAAAGGCAAGAAAGTGGTCCTAGACAAGTTGCTCTTGCAGAAAGCAGATACAGTGGACTGAATAATTTGCTACAACCATTCTATTGTTTCGTGGAAAGAAATGTATTCAGTATTGTCAAAGGTGTCAAAAGTTGAGATAATATTTTATGCTAAAGGTTAACTGTGAGGACTGGAAACGGTTGAGGTGAAATTTCCAAAATCCAGCAATTTTCATTCTTTAGAGCCGTATATCTGTTCTGAATTTTATTTTCAAATTTCTTATTTTTCTATTCTAGAAAATTTTTCAGAAGACTGAAGTATTTAATAATAAAGATAGACTAGCTAACCTTACTGGTATAATGTTTGCCCAGCTGAAAAAAATGCTAGATTTCTGTTGCCCAACTATGCTGTTAGGGCAATCGCATTAGAAGTGTTTACAGTTTGATGTCACTGTTTTGTAAGGCCAATCTATTTTGGGTAAGAACACAAGTGCTGCCTCCTAAATTATATATTTGATCTGTAATTATGTCATTCAACTGATTTGCTGAGAAGAAAAAGATTATTTACATTTAATCTACTTCCTAAAAAAAACTGCAGCTGCTGCCCGTGGATGTTACAGATCATGCTGGAACTCAGCTTCTTAAAAATTGCTTCATATGTGTACAAAGTAAATAAACATTGCAGCCAACATTTTTCTCATGAATTTTCTTCTCTCCTTCTAAGGATCTTGTCCCCTTGTTGTGGTAGGGTTCAACAGTGGCAGAACTGTATTCAAATAGTCATTCTTCCTGTTGTTTGATACCCTGGTTAATTGACCTTACCCTTCTATATGGCCACTTAAATACTAGACTACGTCCAGACCCGAAATGTCAGCTTTCCTGCTCCTCTGATGCTGCTTGGCCTGCTGTGTTCATCCAGCTCTACACCTTGTTATCTCACCTTTCTAACCTGTCACTTCTCTGAAGTGTTCCTGCTTCTAATTCGACTCTTACTCAGTTCAATGCTGGCATATTTTCTGTCCTTACTCATCTCTATGCCCATTACGACCCTAATTCATACATGAATCACCTTTAGATCAATTTGTTTTATGCAATCCCAGATCACTAAAGAAAGGGATCAATGTGTTTCCATGGCACTTTTTCAAGCTCAGAAGATTCCACAGCACTTTATAGCCAATTTAGTACTTTTTCAATGTACTTTAGCATCCACTAACTTCAACCAACCTGAAACATCACATTTCCATTATTTCCATCATTCTGAATTTAGTTTGAAAGAATTAAGCTGGGCAGGTGGATGGAGAGTACTTTTGTGGTAGTGCTCATAATTCAGTTAGATTTAGCATGGAAATAAGTAAAGACAAAATAAGAGAAAATTTTAAATCCAGGGGATTTAAATGGCCAATCCATTATCTTGAGATTAATCCTTAATCAGGAGGAATTTCCTCACTCACGTGGTGATGAATCTTTTCAGAGGGTCATAGAAGTTCAATTACTGAGCAGGTTGAAGTCAGAAATTGATAGATATATGGAAACTTTTGACTTCAAGGGATATGGAAATGACATGGGAAAATAACATTGAATTAGATGATCAGCTGTGACTAAATTGAATGGTGGAATAGAAATGACAGATTGAATTTTCTTCTGTTCCTTTGTTAACATCTTGGCAAGTAGATAAATTGACATATATTTCAATTCTCCTGATTATAGGGGTGATGCTAGATGATAGGATGACTGCTAATGTTGTACCTTTGCTTTAAAAAGTGAGTACTGTATCTGACTAATTATTGGCCAATTAACTTGAATTGTAGGCAAACTTTGAAATCAATTTTGAGGAACAGTATAAATTTGTTACCGGCAAGGTTCCAAAGGACTCAGTACTCCATCCCTTGTCTTTTTTTTGTGCAGTTTATATTAATAATTTTACTTCAATTTGGGGAACATCAAGAATTTTCAGATAATACAAAAATGAACTATGTGTTTGACAGCAGGAAGAGATAGATACAACTCTGGCAGAAAGGAGGAAGATGTAATTCAATCTGGAGAAATGTGAGGAAATGCAATTTGGAAACTGCAACAAGGGAATACACAAACAATGTGGAGGAACAAAGGGATCTTGGAGTGTGTATTCATGGATCCTTAAGAGGAGCAGGAGAATTTGATAATGTGGTTAGTGAGGCATCTGACATCCTTTTCTCTATTGCCTTAGCTTTTAATTTTAGAGCAGGAAGGTTACGCTGGAACAGTATGCAGCATTAGTTGGACCATATCTTGAGTATTGCACACAGTTCAGAAAATACGATTGCACTGGAGAAAATGGAGAAAAGATTTACATTGAAATTGCCAGGACTGCAAAATTTTAGTTGTTTGGGAAGATTGGGTAGAGCAGAGAATGACTTAATTGGGGTGATTAATTGATGACCGAGACAGATCTATTAGGAGAACTGTCTACATTAACAAAAGTTGTTAAAAAAATCAGGAAGGCATAGATTTGAAGTAATTAGTAAAATAATTAAAGGGGAGATGTGGAAACATATTTTCCATCCAGAGATTTGTAGGGACCTGGAACTCACTGCCTGACATGGTGATTGAGGCAGAAACTCTCACCACAATAAAAAAAAGAACTTGAGTGTCTATCTGAAAAGGCAAAACATGCAGGACCTTGTGCAGGAACAAAGGGATTAAGTTGGATAACTTCACAACAATGAGTTGAATGTAAACCTCGAGTGATTTTTGTAAATTAAGCTATGGCTATTTTTTTTTACTTATCTTAATCCCTGTTTTCACTACTGATTTCTTCCTGTCACCTAATGATTACCCTTCTGTATTAATGGGTACTCATTCAGATATTACACAAAGCAGTTCATTGGATAGTTATCAAGTTAAATTTTACACTAAGCCATTTAAAGAGATATTAAGGAAAATGTCTACATACTTGGTGCAAATCATAGCTTTTAAGAAGTGTCTTAAATAAGGAAAGAGGTAAGAAGGTGTAGGGAGGGAATCCCAGGAATTAAGGCCTTAGCAACTGAAGCAACTCCACTGCAGTTGAAATGATTAATATCAGGGAGGCATAAGAGGGTAGCATTAGAGGAGAGGCACATACTGGAGGATTATTTGACCACAGGAGATTACAGGAATAGGGAGGTGACAAGTAATGGGGCCAAGGAGGATTTTATAAGCAAGTATGAGAACTTTAGATTTGAAATATTGCTTGACAGTGAAAAGAAAACAAATCAGTTCTATTTAATGTTAAATGGAGGGAAAGCTGCCTAAATGTCACAAGGCCATTTCTTAATCACGGAGTTCGTTGTAGATATTTTTAATCAACTTTCTCAGAGATATTATGACACCCCCTAGGACCAGATGAAATTTGAAACCAGAGATAGGGACATTACAAGGGTGACATAAGAGCTCTTTAAAACAAACCCTTGGATATTATCTAATCAACTTGTTCAAATATATTATTATACAACACTGGAGCAGATGGAATGTGAACCCAGCCTTCAGGCTCAGGATGTAAGGACACTATCACAGTGCCACAAGAGCCCTAGAGCTTGTTGTGCCTTTAATGAATTAAAAAAAACATTTTTGAATTCAGGCCTCAATTATTCCCTGCAGTCCATATTCAAACTGATCAGGTAATTGTTGCGTTTTCTGTCAAATCTCATTTGTATTAAGTTTTTGGAAAATTTACAAGTAAAGCATGGTGTATTCTATATGCAGGGTTAATTTCTTTGTCGCAAGGTGTCTCCTCAAAATATTTTCTGAAGCTCTGTTGGACCAAACAACATTTTGATACTTGGACACAAAACCAACTGATAGGTTGCTGCACTCAAACAGCTGTAGTGTATTTTTTAAGAACATTATATTTATCTCTGGTTATATAAGTTGTTACAATCCCAATAAAGCCCAATAACATTTAGAAGAATAAATCTATATTTCCAGCTGATAGCTGAAAGAACAACACAGCAACAGTTTATGTTTTAAGACTTTTACTTTAACAGTACACTAAAAGCACTATTGATGGAACATTTTTCTTTAGGCCACTTATGTTTTAAACCACAGAACAAAACATTTCCTTTTTACTTTTAACACAACTGAATACCCACTTCACATGTATACCTTGCATTGCCTTTTAAGTAGACATTCAGTTTTTCTGGACCAAGTCCAAAATAAGTCTTAGATTCCTTCTCCTTCTTTCTTAAACTGGCAACTTTTAACCCAGGACTGTGTGCCATGGTATTTTTTTTCTAGAAATTAACCCATTAGCATTAGTTAAGTGAATCTTGGAACCTTATGAATTTGGTCTTTGCAATCAGTGCACAAGCTCCCAATCATGTTCCTTTATGACCAAGGTGTTTGGGAATGGGAGGAAAATAAGGGGAAAATTCTTAAGTAAATATTGGAATTGAGAGGGAGCAGAGGCTGCTAAAAGCTTTCAACAGCTGGTAAAAATATACAGCTAATGTTCAAGCCAATACCATGATTGTTAACCATATTAAAGAGTTTTCCTTAGGGATTAATTGTACCATCTGTTTGCAGTAAGCTACAAGTCACTTAAGAGAAATCTGACCTTTGTTGCTAAGGTTACGATTGTATAGTGATTGATAAATTCTCCAACTGTATCTTGTTGCACATTTTACAGATTTTAGTCCAGACCAGAGAATAAACTTCAGAAATAGGTTTGAATTTAAGGCACTTGTCTAAACAATGTTTCATTATTTATTTTTCTGTATATGATTTCTTAAATTCTTTTGATAGTTAATATATGGTGAAACATAACAGTTGACATTTTAGCTCACTTCATGGTGAAATTTTTTCAACTACTTGAATAAGATTCTATTGATACTAGGAACCATTAGTAACTTATTTAAGGAGCTTTATTTTAGAGAAAAAAGAGAAATTAATTAAAAATAGTTAGCCAAAGTTTAAGTGTGTGAAGAAATTTGGAATTTTACTTCTGAGAACTGAAATCACTCGGTGCCCATGTTATAAATATTTGTTGTCAAGGGACTAAACATATTTCTATTTT
>NW_025967550.1:0-25000 GCF_021869965.1 Rhincodon typus | reverse complement strand
GTTCTCCTTTCCTGTTATTTTTTTCATATTTTTCCACACAGTGGAATCTATCCCTACAAATGTTAGCCTGCTGCTTTGTCCCCACTGGGAGAAGTTTTACCCTTCCCTTCCCCCACCCCCAACCTTCTAGTTTAAAGTCCTGTTGACCAGCCCATTTACTCTTTTTGCTAGAACATAGGTCCCAACTTGGTTCAGGTGGAGACCATTCCAGTCGTACAGATCCCTCCTGTTCCAATGCTGATGCCAGCGCCCCATGAAAAGGAACCCCTCTTTTCCGCACCACTCGTTTAGCCATGTGTTTACTTCCCTTATTTTTGTGTCCCTATGCCAATGTGCACATGGCTCGGGCAATAATCGGACATTATAACCCTTGAGGAACTGCTCTTTAATTTCATTCCTAGCTCCTGATAATCCCTGAACATGTCCTCTTTCCTAGTCATGCCTATGTTGTTTGTTCCGACCTGGACCACAATAACTGGATCCTCTCCCTCCCTCTCAAGCTTTTCAAGCTTTCATGTTACAAAGGAATACAACAAAGGTCAAAACTAAAGCCTCTAGATCTAAATGCACATAGCATTCATAACAAAGCAAACAAATTGACAGCCAAAATTGAATTAATTAATTATAATCCGATAGCAATTGCAGAGATGGGGCTGCAAGTGTCTACAATCGGGTCCTGAACTTTGAGGGATATCTTACATTCAAGAAGAATAGGAAGCATGGTGAAGGGGTAGCACTTAATCAAAGATGGCATTTGTCCAGTAGTTAGAATTGAATTTGGTTCAGGAGATCAGGATGTAGAATCATTTTTTATGGAGGAAAGAAGTTACTTTTGGGAGTTGTCAATAGTGTCCCGAACAGTAACTGCAATGTAGAACAAAATATACAAGAAATATTGGGTTCTTACCAGTTGTGGTTGGCTTTAATTTGCATATAAACATTAAAATATCAGATTGTCAGTTGTAGCCTGCTTAGGCACTCATAGAATGCTTTCAAGATACTTTCTCACAGGAGCATGTTCTGGAACTGACTGGACGGTAGGTTATATTAGACTTAGTATTGTGTAATGTGGCAGGATTAATTAATGGCCTCAGATTAAAGTAGCAACTATACAATTGAATTTTACATGCAGCTTGAAAGGAAGAATTTTAGTATTTTAAACTTCAGAAAGGGCAACTATATGGGCAAGGAAGTTGGTACACTAGATTATGGGATAGATGAATAGAGATGCGGTGGCAGACATTTACGGTGGTATTTCAGAATAAGTAAATTCTTATTTTAAAGAAAAATTCTGAAGGGCAGTCTTACTATCTCTGATTAACTAAATAAATTAGAAGGCATTCAATTTAAGTAAAAGTGTATAATTGCGCAAAAATGTGTGACAAGTCAGATAATTGGTCAGAACACAAAGAATGGCAGAGAATGACCAAAAGTTAGTCAGGAGGAAGGAATTGGAGTATAAGAAGAAAGTAAATAGGAATGTAAAAACAGACAGTAAGAGATTCTACATATGCATGTATTTACAAAAGAAACGAGTAAGTAAAATGAGTAGTCCATTAGAAATTGGAAATGGAGACATTAATAGTGGATAAGAAAATGGCAAATGACGTGAACAAATATTTAACTTCTGACTTCATTATAAAGATTACAAAAAGGAAATTCCACTACTATCTGTGAATTGGAAGGTGTGAGGAAGAGAAGAACTCAGTGAAATTTCATTTAACCAAAGAAGCAGTACCAAGCAAACTGATGGAACAGCATGCTAACACTTGTCCAGATTAAGAAAGACTTTATTCTAGCACCTAAAAAGAGTTGGCTCGTGAGCTAATGGGTGTTAATTTTCTAAAATTCCCTAACTCCTCAAAAGGTTCATCAGACTTGAATGTAGCAAATATAACACTCCATCTATTCAAGAAAGGAGGGAGGCAGGAAACAGAACTATAGGCCAGTTAGCATGATATCGGTCATTGGGGAGGTATTAGAAATGATCATTCAAGAGTTATAGCGGGACACTTAAAAAAAAAAGTCTCAACATCCACATGAAAGGGAAATCTTTTTTTTTAATGAATTTATTAGAGTTCATTGAAGGAGCAGCTTGTACTGTGGATAAAGAGATGCCTGTTGATGTATTGTACTTGGATTTCCAGAAGGCATTTTATAAGGTACCAAATCAAAGTTTCATAGAATCATACAGAATTGGCCCTTTGGCCCATTGAGTCTGAGCCTAAAATGTACTACTGCCTACACTAGTTCCATTTTCCAGCATGAGTTCCATAGTCAGAAGTAACATGGACATTGCCAGAACTGAACAAATTAATTGTGGTATTTATAAAACACCATTCATCAGTGAAATTGTACAAAAGAATGCATATATGATACCAATGTATTATTTAATTAGAACTCCATAAAATCAACACATTTCTAAATGTTGAATGACCAATGCATATCAACTGAACCATTTTATCTTTCTATCTTTGATAACAAGAAAATCGAAAACGCTGATAATACTTTAGCAATATGTGTGGAGAGAGAAGCAGAACTAACCTTTCAGATCAATCACCTTTTGTCACAACAAGACTTCTTTAACTTTGGCTGTTATGTCTTCCATCTGTTTCAGGAATATTGCACACTTAAACATTTTTTTAATAAAAATATTTTCTAAATAGACTTTGAAATGAATGCTAAATCCAAAAGAAGAATGGGTAAGATAGGAAATCTTTAATGATGTTATAAAAGGGTTACAGTATGTTAAAATGCACTAAGATTTTTTTTTAAATGTTCAGGGTGTACAATAAGTATTAGCCCTTAATTTGTAGGATTGGATGTAAATGGAGTTTGGAGGATTGGAGATCTGCAACCATGCTGAATGACAAGTCTGACAGTTCATCTCTTTAATCAATTGAAATGAACAGAGTAGGTAAGTTAGTGTCAAATCAGGTTCAGAAAGGGAAGCAGAGGAAAAGAACAATTAAATTGGGAGAAAGTTTAAAAACAAAATGCAGTAAAGGAATGCAGGAAAAATATTTTAAAGTTTATGAAGCAGAAACCTTATTTAAAAAGATAATTGCTTTAAATACTTCCTCTAATTTTAACTGAGCTTAAATGTAATTAAGGAACATCTTCATGAAGCTTGCTGGGAGATTGTTTTCTCAATGATAACAAATGCAAAGCAGTGCAAGTGTTCCATGAACATTGTAGCATTTTACAATTTAATGGCAACCTTTTCCATTATTGAAGGGCAATTCATACATTTAATCAGTGCGATTTAAACCCACTGCTATGTTGACAGCAAATTCTTAGCTGTTATTGATCATTTCAGGTGAGACAGGTTTTTTAAAACTTATTTTTACTGTACTAGCAAAAGTGTTGCTTGCAGCATGCTTATATAAGTTATGTATTTTATATTGACAGTGATTCCATACCATGTGTTGGTCATTCCAAGTAAAAAGTTAGGTGGCTCCATGTTTACAGCCAATCCCTGGATCTGTATATCAGGAGAACTGGGAGAGACAGGAATCTTACAAATACCCAAAAGTATCCTTGAAATGACATTTGAGGTCTGTAAAGACATGTTGTTTTGATTTTTTTTTCTCTATAAAATCTCTGTTCATTATTCATTGTAGTTTGGTGTAGTACAGTTACATTTTCATTGATGTGAAACATATAAGATGTTCAGAAAATGCCTTATCTATTGGTCCCATTTTAAGTTTTTTTTTGCTATGCCACATTATTTCTCGGGTGTAAAGAGAGTATGAGGATGAAATTTATTGCTGTCTGTCTTTGCAACTAATTCCAAACAGACATGTAAGAATTTCATCAATTTTTATGCAGGAATTAGGACTTGTTTCTTGGGCTTTCAGTGTGTTCTGCTTAATTTTGATTTTTAGATTGTACATAATATAAATTTAAAGTGTATTAAAACTTTGGCTTGACTTCAAGAAAGCAAAGACGCAACAAGTCAGTTTTATGTATAACTACTAAGTACTTTATTCCACACCTTCTGTATAGTTAAGGTTTTATGTTCATTCTTGCAATTTGAGCTTACTGGCAATATTGGCATTTATTGTGTATCACCAATATTTCTCTGAAAGGTTGTGATGAGCATTCTTCTTGAGCCAGTGCAGTTAATGTGAAAAAGATAGTCCCATGAGGCCATTTGTTAGGCGACTGTAGGATTTTGATACAGCAACAGTGAACATATCAGTATGTTGTATGGGAAATTTTTAGAGGTGATGTTATTCCCATGTGCCAGTTGCCTTTATCCTGCTAGATAGTGAAGGTCATGAGTTTGGGATGTGCTGCCAAAAAAATCTTGGCAACTTTCATCAGGGGCAGACATAGATCATATCCGCCACTTCCACCACCATATTCTGGTCTTGGATGTTTATGGTGGTGAATGGACTGCTGATCAAAGAGATTAGGTTTGTCTTGATTTTTACCAAGTTTCTTGTGATGTTGTTACTGGCTTGTCCTGCCAAATGATAAGTATTTCATTACTCCCAACTTGTGCCTTGTAGACACTGGAGTGGCTTTGATAAGTGAAGTGCTGAGTCACCTAATGGTGTGTATTAAGTACCTACAACAGTTCCTGGTCCATTTGGAATTTTTTAAATCTCATCTGCATCCTTCTGGATTTTGGTGAGAAACTAAGTAATGGTATTCTCACTGAATGTCATTAGCTTTATCTTCTCTTGTTGAAGAAAGTCAGTGCTTGACATGTGTGGTACTAATGCTATTTGACATTAACCGCCCAACTTTGGATATTGTGTAAATCTTGCTTTGCTTAGACTTGAAAATGTTCAAAAATGTCTTTACTGTTTCTTGCATTTGTTTGACTTGTTGCTGCCCATTACTGCTTCCCAAATGATAGACAAATGACTCTTTTCCAAGCCCCCCCACTCTCTTTGCAATTAATCTCAAGTTGATTGATGAAAATGCCATTGACTAGTTTGCAGCAACACTGGGCCTGATTTAGTATTGTTAATTTGGACCCAGCACAGCAGTCAGAGAGCTGGCAAAAGACCTGCATCACTTCAGTGGTAAAGGCCCAGACAAATTAAGAGTCCATCAGGCAGTTAATTGTCCAATATTGGGCCTTCCCAGAGATTTAGGATTCCAATCATTGAAACCAGGAATGGGGGCTGCTGCTGCTATGAATGTACCCACAAGAAGTCTAGTACTGATGAGACACTGAAGCCATGGATGAAAGGAGAGGGGGGGTCACTGAGAGGTGAAGGGTGGGTTTGGGTTGGGTTTGGAGTTGGAGTTGGGGGAGGGGTTACTGAGAGGTGAAGGAGTGTCAGGTCAAGGCAGGGGAATGGCTGTTAGTATGCCTCCTCTTCTCTGATGGCAGCTTCCTCAGTCACCCAAAAATGGCCATGGGAATGTGCTAGAAAACTTAATGTTTTCTGGGCAACCTTCAGGAGCTACATAGAACTAGTGTGACTTAGGCAGAATGCCTTAGCCACCATTACATTCTGAAAGAAACAGGGATAATGATCTTTAAGTAACTCTTAATGAGCTTCAGACCACTCCTGTCACTGACTCATGGGGTTAGTTTTTCTGTGGGCTGGAATAGAATGGATGGCTCCCGAGTGATGACATGAGTCACCTGTGACCTATCTAGTCTGGTAGCTCCATTATATGGAGCTCATGGATTTGGACTTCAAGTTGTTTATCAGTTTTGTTTTAAATCTGTGATGCCTAATTTAACACTTACAGTTAAATCAACTTTCAACTATTGGGACAAATCTTTAGATACAAGTAAATTCCTATTTCTATGTTATTGCCAATGAGTTGTTTTCTTTTTCAAAATAACAATAAATGTTCTTTTTTTTTCATTTCTCTAGTGTCAGAACTTGGGAAAGCTCACAACAGTGTTGATTGGACACGATAACTCAGGGTTGTATGCCAAATGGCTAGTGGACTGTATTGTTGTTAGGAATGAGATAACTGGGCATGCATACAAGTAAGTAATTCTGAATGTTAAATAGTGGAGAGATTTCTGAAACCTTTCATTTAGGCAAAAATTGTAGCAGAGAGTAAGAAAACAAGACTTTGTCTATATACGTCTATTCCTTTCACACACCCAAATGCAAAACATTCTGTTGTGAACTATATATAAGATATTGCCTCTTGTGAACGTGCAAGCAAGGAGTAGAGGGAGGGCAACTGCTAAAACTTCCTTTCTAGCTACTCAGAGCAGATTGAGCAAAATCCTAGAATATCAAGGCAATCTGATAACAAAACTGTATTTCCTGGTGCAGTAAGTTGAGTTGCTCTTAGCCCCAAAAGCTCAAGTATTATTATATTCTTCCAAGTAATTGCTCTTTACCTCTGTGATAAGTTTAAGAGACTTGAGATGTCTCACGTGCTTGTGAACATTTTGGATTAAACTGAAGTTTTCATATTTTTGAACTGTTACACCTTATAGTTGTTGGTGCTTACTCATCCAATGGACTCCACTTTTGGTATAATTTATGCAAACCTTTGAACACTGACAGTGATTCTGGTTAAAATTGTTTGCTGCTGCTCAACAATAATGACAACTCAATCAGTTATAACATTGACACATTATCATCAATCTCATGGAAGCAAAGAAGAAGTGGATGTTAAGACATCTTATTTAAACCATCTTGACTGGAAAAAGTAAATTATTCATGACACTTTTCCCACAAGGTTATGCTGGAGATTTAAAAATGGAAAGAATTTAAACATGATCTAGAACCATCTGGTGGTAATGAGAGAAAATTTCATGAACCTGATCGCCACTGATCAGAAAGGATATGTTAGAACTTGTATTTCCCTTTAAAATTTGTGTACAGTATTTCAGGTTTATAGTTTTTGTGCTGAATTCCTCTGTGGTGAATAACTGATCTATAAGTCATGATATTATTATTGATGCCTGAATAATTGGATGTACAAAAGGTAAAATGGAAATAAAGTGAACTAGAAATATGCAGGACAAGTCTGCAAATCCATTCCTCTATCACTCTCTTGTTTCAACAGTTCTCATCAGTGACATCCTTTAGTTATGACTCTTTTTTCCATGCATTCTTGCCTCTGAATCAGTTGGTTATGGGTTTCAAATCCTACTTCAGACACTTGAGTTCAAAATTTAGGCTGTCTGTCCAGTGTAGTACTGAGAAAGTAATTACTGTCTTTCAGATAAGATTTTAAATCAAAGCCCCATCTACCCTCTCAAATAGACTCAAAAGATCACATAGCCTGACTAATACTTATGCCTCAATCAACATTACTAAAAACAGATTAACTAAGCTAGCTGGCTGCCACATTTCTTACATTATATCAATGATTTAATAAAGATACCTTGTCATCTTCGAAGCACTTTCTAATATCCTATGTTTATGAAAACTGCTGTATAAACCAAAATCTTTATTTTCCTTTTTTATTCAACCATTGGTCCAAGAAATTTATACTAGAAACTGTATGTAATGGCAGCATGACTTCTGATGCTTCCAATATAGAAATTTATGAAGAACAAAAACAACTGATTAATGGCTACTTATATGTAAATTCATACAACAAAATCAAGGATTACTGTGCTCAATGTCAAATAAGTGTTTGAAGAATTGAGCATGAATGGCCTTTGTAGATTGTTCACTCTATAGGTGTGTGAATGATTAAGAAAGAGGAGAGAGCATTTATTGATATAATATTCTACAATATTATTTTGTTTTGGAATAACACAACTTTATTTTTTAAATAAAAACCAAAAGAACTGTGGATGTTGTAAATCAGGGACAAAAACAAAGTTGCTGGAAAAGCTCAGCAGGTCTGGCAGTGTCTGTGAAGGAAAAAACAGAGTTAACGTTTCGGGTCCGGTGACCCTTCCTCAAACTGATAGTGGCTGGGAAAACGTCAGTTTATATGCAGGAAAAAGAGGAGAAGAAGGATGGGGTAGGGAGTAAATGATAGGATAGAGCCTAAAGAGAGAGAAGAGCAGTTGGACAGACAAATAGTTGATAACAATCAGGCTGGGAGGGTGAACAGTTGTAACTGGGGACTATTAGTGACTAATAACAGGTAGTGTGTAATGGCAGGCTATGTGGTAACTTTAAGTAGCGTTTCATATCAACAGTTGGACTTGGATTTACCTGATAACTTGCTTGGTAAAACCATTACAAAGCAGTGTTCCTGCTCTTGAAAGCTATTGGTTGGAAAACATGTTTAGACACCAGGTTGATAAGGCCTTATCTTAATAACTCCCCTACAGCAAATAGTGTATATTGTTTGTAGTCAATGTCAGTTAGCTGGAGTATCTGTGAGCTACTACCATTTTTGGAATAAAATGTCTTAGAGGTTGTAATATTCATCTTTCACTTTTAACTTTCATTGTAAGACTCATGTCAATTCCAAATATGAGAAAGCCAATCTAAAGTTTACTAGTCCTGATTAGTTACAAGACCCATTCCAGATATCTTCACAAGTCTCACAACATTTATGAAGTTTATCATAATAAGTACAAAACAGTGATATTTAATAAAAGAAATTGATTCATTTGATTCAGTATGGAATACTGACTCAACTTCTGCTTGGACTGGGTGTTTGTCTTTTGCTGTGTTCTGTTGATTTTGAAGTTCTTTCTTCTTCTTTCACGTGCTGGTTCCTCAAGACATCTTAACTTCAAACTTTTCAAGGTGCCAATGCCTTATCATACTCATAGGATTAAATCTAAGTTACACTATTGTCCACCCTCTTGACCTGACATAATTGATGTAGATTTACCTTAAACAAGTTAGCAAGCTTATTGACTTAGTCTGACACACTTTTTGTTTTGCTTTGTAGTCTACTGTCCAGCTTTCCTATCCATATTATGTATCTTGATGAGATTTTCCAGACAAGATTTAGCAATGATAGGTTGTTTGATGAATTCACGATCAGATATCACTTGTACCTCATTTGTACAGACCTGTCAGCTAACATTCAACTGAACTTATCCATCAACATTATATACAGAAAGCAACATTAATAGATCTACTTCAATTTGTGACAACTCAAATCCAACAAGATTATAATTATAAAAAAACCTAATCTTAAAGTGTATATTAATTCGTGGCAGTATAATGGGGCCAGTCGTGTTTGTTTGTTTGCCAGGTTCCCATGTGGTAGGTGGCTCGGAAAAGGGGTGGATGATGGGAGCCTGGAAAGGATTCTAGTTGGAGAACTTGCAACAGCCAGTCAAGAAACCGATGAGCGTCACAGTCGGACCCCTCCATTGCAGCAATCTCCAAGTATGATCAGGAGATTTGTCAATATAACACCTACCAGCAGGCAAAGTAAGTAAAGATGTGATTTTTTTTGTGGGAAGAATTGCAAATTTATCCACAAATGAGGGAAGAATATTTTAAATCCTCAACTGGGTTTATGCTTTAACAACAGGAAGCTATTTATTAGGACTATTGGCAGTTTGGAGATTTAAAATAATTGTCTTCCATCATAGGATAAAACTTGCATATTGCTATGGAAACTGATGGTCTTAAACGACTTCAGTATTCTAGATTGCAGCATATCTAATCCTAGCTTGGGCAGGGATCACTGATTTAAGACAACTATTTCACTGTTGCTGGTCAATCTCACATGTAGCAATGGCAGCTCCGTAACATAATTACAGAATTCAAGGAATATCTTGTGTAAAAACAAAATACTGTGGGTTCTGTAAATCTAAAAGAAAAATACTAGAAAATGGAAGAATTCAGCAGGTCAGCCACACCTGTGGATGTAAACTGAGCTAACATGTCAATGGATGACCTTTTATCAAAACTGAAGAGAAATTAAAATGTAAGAGTTTTGATGCTAGTAAAGGTAATACAAGAACAAAGCTTGTGATAGGGTACACACTGTGGGAGTTCATCCATTTGACCTTTTTTTAATAGGGAAACAAATCTGATTTTTTTTTTGAGCAACAAATGACCATTGATAAATGATCCTTTTTGTGAGTTTGCAAGATTACACAACTGCTGTCTTTCCAATTATTAAATATCTCTTGTTAGCAACTGATCAACTTTATGCACTGCACTGTGTAAAGACATAATATTTGAAAACTTAGAGGGATAAACAGAACATAATTTGATGGAATTGTTTTATCATTGCAGAGTTAAATACTGGCCAGATACAAGAATCTGTCGGGGAAGCTATTAATGGGATCGTCAAACATTTTCACAAGCCTGAGAAGGAGGCAAGAAACTGGTGTTTAAATAATTAATTAAAAATTGTTACTTTATAGAAACTTGATACTGTTCAAATGATTAAGAATTTATTTTATTGAAGTTTTCTTTCAAAAGCATATTCTTTTGCAGCTAAATTACAAATAAAAGTAATTTAATCAACGCTATTATTGACAGCCGAGATTGTGGTGATTTAAGATATATTACATTTTCTTCCAAGTTAATTGAGCATTTATTAAATTTGAGTATTCTGCATTGGGCTGCTGATGTCACATGACCTAAATTTATCACAAATCACTAAGCACTTTTGAAGCATGCAAAATGTTTTCTACATAATCATTGTATGGTTCAAAACATGTCATATCAGTACATTTCTCAAATACTGCCACAAAAGGTAATGCAGTGTGGACAGTGAGTCAGAAAGATATTTGCAAGGAAATGCTGAGATATAAGAGGTGCACTGTAGTGATAATCACAGACTTGACTAATATTGTATCGACTGGGATAGTAATAATATAAAGGGCAGACAGGGAGAATAATTTCTCTTGTGTAAATAGCAGAGAGGGAGAAAAGTTTCTCAGATGTGTTCTGGACAATTTTCTCAATCATGACTTTTCTGGCCCAATAAAAGTCAATGCTGGATCTGCTACCAGAGAATGAGGGGAGGGCAGGTGGATCAGTAGGCAACAGTGATCATAGAATGGCCTAATTTGTCCTAGATACATAGGAATGAATGGTTGGCAGCCAAAACTGTTGTAGAATAATTTAAACAGAAGGTAATTTGGACACAGTCAAGGCATATACCCAAAAGAAGGAAGATTAGGGTAGGCAAAGCCAGAGATTTGTTGATTATGACAATGATAGAGTAAGATGAAGCAGAAAAAAATAAATTTTTAAGGCATGCCAGATTGATGTTACATGAGAACCAGGCTAAGAATAGAAAATTTAGAGAAGCGAAGGAAATAAGAGAAGCACAGCATGAGAAGAAACTACCAGCTAACATAAACGGGAATTCCCAAAAGTCTTCTACAAGCGGGTACATGTTGAAAGGGTAGTAATAAGTGAGTTAAACCAATTATGAACCTAAAAGGGAACCTTCAAAAGGAGCAGTGAGCATCGCTACAGTACCAAAGAAGTATTTTTGCATCTGAGAGAAGTAAATGTTGTTGATGTTAAGATGAAGGAGGAGGTAATGGAACTATTGGATAGGCTGACTATTGATAAATTTAGATTGACTGTTTATTCTTAAAATTGTTAAGTTGACAACACTGGATGGAATGCATCTGAGGAAGCTGAGAGAAGTAAAGGCAGAAATTGCAAGTGCAGCCAAGGATGGAGAAATGCAAATGTTGTACCTTGGCTCAAATAGAGGGAAGCATATGTTTAGAAAAGACAGGCCAGTCAGTTTAACCTTGGTTGTGGGAAACGATATTCTAGACAATATTAACCATCTTTGGAAAATAGAAGTGTTAATTGGGGAAAATTAAAGGGAAATCATGCTTAACTAACTTGATATGAGTTTTTTGAAATGATACATCATGTTGTTGATAATAATGTGGCCAATATGTTAAATATGTATGCCAGAAGAGTATTTGATGAAGTAACAGAAATGGGCTTTAACTTTGCTGACAAACCAATTGATTAAAAAGGGAAAAATACTAAGGTGGACAAGTCACAGGAATCAGTTGTGGTGAAGTTATGCCAAATTGTTCTTTACAGAGGAGGAATGGTTGCAGTGGTGCTCCACAGAAACAAGAGGATCAAAAACAACATGAGAAAGTATTTTTATATGCAGTGAATGGTTAGATTCAGGAATGCATTGCCTCTAAGTATGTTCAGACAGCTTTAAAAATGGCTTTCAAAAAAGGGACTTGGCTAAAAATCTGAAGATGAGAGTTATAAAGAAAGGGTGGGGTGGAACCAGACTTTGCAGGGAGCAAGTGTGTATGTGACCATTTGAATGGCTTTCTAATGTGCTATAACCTTTCCATTAATCTATGGTTAAAATGTTAAGTTTAAAAAATTAATGGGTTTGTCTGGGATATGAAATCTCAAATCTATTTTCCAGCCTAAATCCAACACTAACTTGCCTTTTTTGGCTTTAACAGAAACTACAAGGTGGATGGGTGAGCAACCCATCCAAGGAAACAAGTTTGAATTTTAAACATGGTAATGAAGCTGAGAGTTTTATTGGCATTCTGTTTTTGAAATTTAACTACTATCTGCCAGTTTCTCAAGTAATGGGTATTCTGTTAGATTCTTCAAGGCAAGGATTTGGCAACTTCAGGAGGTAGGTGTCTTCACAACTACCTTTTTGGATTTGGGTACCTGCCTGAGGAACATCTGCATTTGAGGTTTTAGACCTCCTGCCTCCACCTCCCTCCATCTCTCTTCCTAGTAACTTACTCTCATTTACTGAAGTTTTTTATAGCAAATGAGAGAATCAAGAATTACGAGCCTTCTGCATATTACCATCACCCCAACCTATTGTCTGACCGAATTGCTCCCTGCAAGTCTCAAATTCAATCCAGTTATTTTCTATAACCTACCATTTCCAATCATTTAGTGCATTTATCAAAATATAAGTCGTCCAAGCTATGCTGTTCTTAAATAAAATAATGTATTTTTTTTAATGTAGAGGGGAAGCCTAATGTTACTGCTCTGTGGGGAAAATGGACTTGTGTCAGCTTTAGAACAAGTGTTCCACCATGGTTTCAAGTCACCTCGACTCTTCAAAAGTATTTTCATTTGGGATTTTATGGGTAAATAGAATATTTGCAGTTTATTCAACGAAAACATATTGTTTTTCTTTTGGTGGTATATTGTGCTTTTGTCCGTATTGGTACAAGAGACTAAATATGAGCACATCTTGCTATAACAGTTGATTATGGAATAATTCTGCAAAGAGTTTTCAGAGGAAAATATTTGTCAATTAGATCCATTTCGGTAGACTGGAATTAGCATCCTTGTGCTTAGTCACCCGTTTGTTGATATAGTTATTTCTGTTTTGTTTTCAGATGTAAATGCATGATTTTATTAAAGGAAAACCACGTGCTTAGCCACTATGCCAGTATCTTAAATTATGAAATCAGAAAGATGAATTAAGACAATCCAAAATAGACATAAGCACTGGCCAAGTTTTTACCATTGGCTTGGAAGTCACAAGTTAGACTGATTCCTGATGTCACATTCCCAAATTCTGAATGAACATGTATACATGTAATATTCATCGCAGGGGATCAAAGCTGGCCTGAAGTTGGCCCTACCACCTCCCAAAGAATAAGATGGGAAGAAAGGCGGTTGCATACCAAGGCCAGCATGCCAGAAGATCCACTTCCCTTATCAGCCTTATTCTGTGGATGAGATTGTTAGGTCCCTGAGGCCTCATCCCTCACCTGCTGCTCTATACCTTCTCTATACATCAATGTTCATCCATTCCCCCTTTATTTATTGTGATCTCTCCATAGCTCCTGCACATCCACCGTAACCATACTGTGTCACTAGGAGCCAAACTTATGAGCCCTATAACAGCAATGAAAATACTTTAATATGCTTGTACTTAAATAAGCTTTTAAAAAATACTATTCAAACTTCATTTTAAAAAACAGCTCCTCTTGGGAGCTCATAAAAATGTATATCAAATACACAGCTATTCAAACTCCATATTTAAAAAAAAAACACTCATCTCAGGTGCTCTTAGAACAACCATGTAAAACCCTCTGCAAAACACTTTGGTCCTGTTAATCCTCATATGGCTGACAAACTGCTGCCTTTCCACAGCTGTGTAAGTAATCCCTGCTGAGCTAAATCCATTATTAGATCTCAGCTCAGCATTCAAAATGGGATTATGTTGTACAATTGTACAAACAAACCATCTGGACCTCAAAAAATTGTGCCTTTGAATTTATCTAAGTAGATAGCCGTCTAGAACATAGAACAATACAGCACAGGAACAGGCCCTTCGGCTAACGATGTTGTGCCGAATATGACACCAAATTGCACTAATCCCTAGTGCCTGCCCTTGGTCCATATCCCTCCATTTCTTGCATATCCATGTGCTTATCCAAAAGTCCATTAAATTCCCCAATCATATCTGCCTCCACCACCACCCCTGGCAGCGCTTTCCAGACTCCTATCACTCTCTGTATAAAATACTTGCCCTTCACATTTCCTTTGAACTTTGCCCCTCTCACTTTAAATGCACGCTCCCTAGTATTAGACATTTCAACTCTAGGAAAAAGACTCTGACCGTCAACTTCATTTTGTTTTACAAAAGCTCACTTGATAGTCTTTCAATCAAATATGTCTGGCATCTGTTCAGCTACTTTAAAGAGTCAACAAATATCAGATCTTTAAATCATTGTAGTTATCAAAGCATAAATTGAGATGTCACATTAGTAACAGGTTTTCAATACCATTGAATGTAGAATAGTACTTTATTTACTGGAGAATGCACGGGCTGAATTTTCCCATTTGAGGCTAGTCTGGTGATGAGTGGCATCCAGTCCACCATGGGCTAGAACAAATTTTCATCTCATTGATTATGCAACCAAGCTGTTGGGCACAATTCTTGGGGAATTGCATGGCAGGCAAATTGGAACTGATCACTGGTGACAGCTTTCAGCCTACACTCCTCTGCAGCATCTAAAGCCAAGCTACACATCACTTCAGACTCTGCAAGCAAGGAACTGCCCTTCAAATTGTGCTGCATGATTCTGATGATGTCGTGGAAGAATGAAAGCTAACACCCCACTTCCAGGACATGGATTTTAAAGTGCTAGTAGGCAGGGTTGTGGAGAGGAGGGCAGTCTTTTTCCCTGCTGACCACCTAAGGAAATCACACAACAGACTTAGCCAGCCTGGACACAAATAGTAGTATGGGCCAGTGCCAAAAGGGACACATGGCAATACCACAAGAAAGTCAGTGATCTCCTGCATCCTGCAAGGGTAAATGCTGCCATCTTCTTTCTGTGACCTCACAGTTCCAAGACCATCACTTGTTTTCACTCTGCCACTCTATATACACCCTTTCTATAGTGTGAGCGCCCAGAACTGTACACAATACTCCAGGTGAGGTCTAATACATATCTTTTGTAAATTCAGCATAATCGTTTTTGGTCTTTTACTCTATGCTTCTATTAATAAAGTCTAGCATACTAAACATTGAACATAGAACAGTACGGCACAGGAACAGGCCCTTCAGCCCACCATATCTGTGCTGACCATGATGTCATTCTGAACTAATCCCATCTGCCTGCACATTAACTGTATTCTCGCCTGTTAACGGACCTGTCTAAATCTTCTTTAAGCTTTCCCCTTCTCACTTTAAACCTACGCCCCCTAATATTTGATATTTCTGCTCTGGAAAAATGATTCTGACTATCCATCCTATCTGTGCCTCTCATAATTCATATACTTCTATCTGCCACACCAGAGTAGGCGAGGGTATGGAATTCCACCCTATGTGAATACTTGCACAATACTGGTCAATTTAATGGTCACTTACCTTTTAAGGATGGAACTTTGTGATCAATTACTGCGTTAAAATGTAATTAATTAATCACAGCATCTGATTTAGACATTTGAAGTTGGCATGACCCTTTAATCCCACCTGGCAGTGGTTGCTAACTTCACCTTTGACTTCCCAGGCTGATTGACTTTATCTGTATCTCATTTACTTACCAATTAGGCAGCAACTGTCCACCCCACACTGGTCTGATGCCAAAATGCCCCTTAACTTACTACCAAAGAGTTGGTCACCCTGCTTTGATTCCCACGTTGATCAAAATGGAGAAGGTTGGAATCAATTGAGAAATTTAAATTTAAGATCCCCATCGCTCCAGTTTTAGGCCACCTGTGTTTGCCTCTTTGGTGAAATTGATAGCAAAAATCGAAAATTGAGCCCTTTGTTTGCAAGTAATTTGCCATGCATTTGCATAACAACGATATGTAACCAAAGTTGTACAATTCTTATTTTATCTTCAGAGAAAGCTTATGTGTACTTTGAGAGTATAGAACATACTGAACTTGCCCAGGAAGAAAATTGGCAAACTAGAGCCAAGAACTTTTGCAAGTTTGTTGCTGCTATAAATGGTTCCCCTCGGAACATTGGAAAGGATGGGAAGTTTCAACTTCTGGTGTGCCTGGGAGCAAGGTAACAAAATTATTTATACTTCGTGTATAGTGAAAATAAAGCAGTGTTAAAGCTTATGCAATCTTAACTGTGTATCCTTGTTTTATTTGTTTTAAAGCTAGCTAAGTTATACTTTTATTTTGTGTATGGTGGAGCTGACAATAATAATTTCGATATTCGCACATTGCTCAATTGGACAAAGTTGAGATTTATCCAAGACTTCACCATCTGACTGCACAGAAGCTATTGAGGAGTTGAATGAAGTGAATGACATAGAGAACTAAGGTTATAGGTGTGCATAAGATGGACAAAGGGAACTTGACTCCACATTTGCAGATAATATCCATGCGGGAAAACATGTAGATAAGCAACGTGAGAGAAACCAGAGTAACGCTTGGAGACTCTAGCAATATTGTGAGATAGGAAAGGAAGTCACTGTTAGAGGTACTCTGACTATAATCATATAAGGAATAGCTCAATAAACAAAACAGAGTTGGACAACAAATAATGGATAGACAATAATGTGATTAGGTTATAGCACAAAAATGTAAATTGGCCAGAATTGATACCCATTAGCAAATTGATGTATGAAATTTTACTTGCAGAGAAATTCCTGTGGGTTAAATTCGAGTACAATTGTTAAATGTGTTTGTACTACAATCCTGTGTTCACTATTGTTATGAAGTGTTTCATTTTAAGAATTATTTAGTACAGTTAACTTTATTTGCATATGCCATTCCAAATTAGAAAAGTTAAAGGCTTTGAGATTTTTCTTGCAGTTTCTAGTTAGCTGTTCTTATAAAATGGAAAGTGACATGAAGAAATTTCAAATAAATAGTTTTTGGGAGAGGAAAATGCTATCAGGGTGCCAGCAATTTCTGACAGTCGCTACTTTGTTCAGACAATGGAGCATCTTGAGTGGTTATTCTTTATGAGGCAAGGTTGATCTCCAAGAACTGTTGTACCAGTTGTCAACGAACCATTTAAAAGCCCTTTTTAAACATTTAAAGAATTATGCAAAACCTATTAACTTAACTAATCTCTTATTTCTCTCTGAGACTAGTCAGATCCGATGCATCATCCTCTGAGACTTCCGCCATCTGCAATCCGACCCCAACACCAAAGACATTTTTCCCTCCCCACCCTTATCTGCTTTCTGGAGGGACCACTCTCTCCGTGACTCCCTTGTCCGCTCCACACTCCCCTCCAGCTCCACCACACCCGGCACTTTTCCCTGCAACCGCAGGAAGTGCTACACCTGTCCCCACACCACCTCCCTCACCCCCATCCCAGGCCCCAAGAAGACTTTCCACATCAAGCAGATGTTCACCTGCACATCTGCTAATGTGGTATACTGCATCCGCTGTACCCGTTGTGGCCTCCTCTACATCGGGGAAACCATGTGGAGGCTTGGGACCGCTTTGCAGAACACCAACGCTCGGTTCGCAATAAACAACTGCACCTCCCAGTCGCGAACCATTTCAACTCCCCCTCCCATTCCTCAGACGACATGTCCATCCTGGGCCTCCTGCAGTGCCACAACGATGCCACCTGAAGGTTGCAGGAACAGCACCTCATATTTTGCTTGGGAACCCTGCAGCCCAATGGTATCAATGTGGATTTCACAAGCTTCAAAATCTCCCCTCCTCCTACTGCATCCCAAAACCAGTTCAGCTCGTTCCCGCCTCCCTAACCTGTTCTTCCTCCCACCTATCCCCTCCTCCCACCTCAAGCCACACCCCCATTTCCTACCTACTAACCTCATCCCGCCCCCTTGACCTGTGCGTCCTCCCTGGACTGACCTATCTCCTCCCTACCTCCCCACCTACACTCACCTTTACTGGCTCCGTCCCCGCCTCTTTGACCTGTCTGTCTCCTCTCCACCTATCTTCTCTTCTATCCATCTTCTATCCGCCTCCCCCTCTCTCCCTATTTATTTCAGAACCCCTTCCCCTCCCCCATTTCTGATGAAGGGTCTAGGCCTGAAACGTCAGCCTTTCTGCTCCTATGATGCTGCTTGGCCTGCTGTGTTCATCCAGCTCTACACCTTGTTATTTCAGATTTTCCAGCATCTGCAGTTCCTACTATCTCTAGTCAGATGCATACATATTTTTCTTATAAAACAAAACCCTTCTCATTCATGTTTGTACCAGTCTGATGCCTTGCTTAAAATACCATGCTTTTAATTTTTCCAGTTGTATCTTGTTTCCCACAATTGATTAAGTGGATTGATCCATCATTGTCTTTTTTAACTTGTCAGGGACCATCTTTTGCATCATTGGATTGCGTTGCTTGCTGACTGCCCTCTCATCGCTCAGATGTATGAAGATACAGCTCTGATTAAAGACCACACATTAGTTAACTCCCTAATCAGAGTGCTGCAAACTTTGCAGGAATTTAATATCACACTCGAGACATCAATGGTCAAAGGAATTGATATTTAAAGAGGATCACTGACATCCAATGGAAGAGTTTGCACAAATATATTACAAATTTTGAAATTAAAAATGAATGCAATATTGGAATTCAGCAACTTGTTTTTAAGTTGCAGGAACTATTTGCCATATAGTAAGTGCAGTGAGCCATTTTGAACCTGGTTATCAGGTTATCCTAAAGTTTGAAAGAAAGATTTTTAACTTTCAGTCAATCATTGTAGATTTGTTTGGTTGTACAGTAACGTGTATCCTATTCAAGATTGATGCTTGTTTCAAATTTGTTTTTCTAAAGAAAATAAGAAGTGTTACACTTGAATTATTTTTCTGCAAATGGCCAATACTTGCACTGTTAACTTGCAGTTTAAAAGTGTCTGATTTTTTTTAAAAGTGTACATATAACCAGGGCACAGCTTTTACTTTGTAGCTGCTTAAAAAAAGTGTACATATATACATATGTTTGTAAAGTACGTGTGTGCGTGTGTGTGTAATATGTATAATATACAAACATGCACATAATATTCTTGTAAAATTTTTGGAAAATAAGTGGTATTTTTTCAAATGTTGAAGGGTTAAAGATCAGAGTCTGATATGGATCTGAGAAAGTATTCATTTTGTATTTCATTTTGAAAAAAATTCATTCCTCCTTGCCCCTTCTTGGTTCTTTTTCATTTGCCTTTTACAACAAAGGTGAGATTTGTTAGTCCATAAATAAACATGCTCCCTTGAGATTCAAGTTCCTATGAAGTCTCTGCGGAAAATATTGCATTTCAACATAATGTATTCGGTGTGGCTAATCAGAAGGGTGTGTAGTAGGTTTATGCCAGTATCATGAGATAGGTTTATAACAAACTTTCATTCTTTCCAACTTTCTTTCTGTTGAAATTCATAGAAAAATATTTTTTGGACCTTATTAGAAACTCATTTCTTAGCCATATGTCTGCTTTCACTTTTTTGAAGTCAAAAATTCTGGCAATTATTTTCCAAATTAATGAAAAATAAAAGCCTTAATGGTGAAAAATCAGCTGCCAATTTATGATGAGCCTGTTCCATGATAATTGATTAGACCAATTTCAGCCTCACAGCATATTACAAAAGGTGTCCATTTTGTGTGTGTATGTAGGACTTTGGGGTTCCATGCATTTTTGTGATTGGCTGGCATTTCAATGAGTTGTAGCAGCCTTGGGTTGGGAAATAGAGGAGAAAATTCTACCCAGAGTTTCAATCACTTTTTTTTCCCTTTTTTTTTGCACTTGTTTGAACCTCTCAGGTCATGAAACTTTTTTCTGGCGGTTTTGGGGATCCCTTTATTCACACATTTAGCTTTACCTTTTAATTACAACAAATATAAAAATATACCACTAAACTTATTGGTGTTCTGTTTATGGTTTATTTGACTGACAAAAAATAAGGCAACAATTAATGTTTATGCATGAAGTTTCAGATTTCTTCTGTTGCAGGAATAAAGCTATGATTTAGGTAAAGTTGTAGAACTTATCTTCGTTTATCTAGTTACAAACAATATTTTATGTACTCTGGGCTGTATTCACATTCTCCCCAGCATTCCTCTTGCAACATTTTTATGACAACACTTTTTAGTTTGCAGAGAGTCTGAACCTCTATTGTATTGCAGATTATTTCTCTAGCATAATTTGAAGTATTTATAAATGAACCTCTAGTTTTATACATGAGATTGGAAAAAGATCTATAAGCAATTTATGAGAATTTAGTGTTTCCTTCTGCTTCCTATGGTATTAATCAACTGTATCATTACTGGTGAGGAACAGAAAGCTTCTGCCTTTTGGATGCTCTCGCAGATGGATAATGGTTAACTGTGAAACATCTGTGTCCAGTTACCATTACTGGCTCTGAGTTCGTGTCGAGCAGGTGCTATTAGCATACTGGAAGTTGAGTTTGAGTTTGATTTATTGTTGTCACATGTAGAGAGATTCAGTGAAAAGTGTTGTTTTGTGTGCTATACAGGCAGATTGTACCATTGCTTCACAGAAAAATTTCTCTCTCTCTCTCCTTTTTAGTAATTAGTGATTTCTGCCATTATCTTCCTTGTGGATATGGATATCGAGAGTGGATTTTCATACAATAGTTACATTCCATATCTGATTACTTTGTTGAATAACACTGAAAGTGATAAACCATTGTGATTTAGTTGCGTGAAGAATCTACTTATGCAATGAGAAATCTAACCTATGAGCAATTTCAGTAAATCGTGAAACTTAAAGAGCATTCATTAAATTTCTTGAACATCGAGCTATTATGATGTTACAGTGATAATCCTGTTACAATATGAAGTTTTCTATAATTTTTAAAAACATTATATATATCAGTCTAAAAAAATTAATTCATTTGAATTAACAAAAAGTCAAATACTTGAAGCTGTATAAAAGTTATTATTAGCATATATTGTTGGAAAAAGACACATTTTGTCAAAGATTTTTGTCTTGAATACACCAGGACAATCCACATGAAATACCAAAGTAAAGGGAAAATAATATTTATACTATTTTAAAGGAGAGTGCTGATTCACTTGTGGACTCTGATTGATAGAGATGTTGCCAGGGAAAATGAATTGGTTAATTATACATGACAGTTATCTTCCAAGCTTTATTTAAATTCAATTGTAAACCAAGCAGGTAGATTCTGATTGGTCAAGGCATTAATCTGAGAAATGAACCAGGGAAAGACTGTACCAATACAGAAGTTGCTGGAAAAGCTCAGCAGGTCAGGCAGCATATGTGAAGAAAAAAAATCATCAGTTAATGTTTCAGGTCTGGTGACCCTTCCTCAGAACAGGGAAAGACTGTCATTCATTTATTTAGATCCACAAACAAATAGCATGTGTACGTGTTCTTTCTGTCTACAAAAAAGGCACTGTATGTCACTTCATCAATGATTAATATCATTGTGGTATATTAATTTTAATGCCAGCGTGATGCTAGGCTAAATATCCCAAAGACTGATGGATTGCATCAAACAATATATCTCTCTGGCTGTTAACAAGTAAGATACTGACTGTACCCAACCTGCCCATGCTTGCAAAACTCATAATATCATGTGCCTCAGATGTAATTTTACAAATTTGCTAACTAAACCTGCATTTGTAAAGAATTAAATCGACAACCAATTTAGGACTGTCAGGCAGGCTCACAGTATCGCACACGTATACTGGAAGCTACATATATTAATACATCAAGCTGTATTCTTTTCAAGCATAAATAATGCGAACTCACTACACCTGTTTCATAGTATGAACAAAATTGGTAACAGCCATTCTCTGGGTCATTTCTCAGGCCACATCATGACCAATCAAAGTCAAACTGCCTTGTTTAAAATTTAAACATATGTTGGTAGTCCATTGTAAATCATTCACTGGTGCATGCCCAATGTCAATGCCTCTAACCAATCAAATCCATTTGCTATCCAATCGGCACTCTCCTCTCATAACATATAAATGTTGCTTTCCCTTTTTAGTATTTCTTGCAAATTCTCCTGATCAAGGGGAAATGAAGTTGTTTTGACTTTGTTTAGCATATACATTAATTGTATTTATCTGTTATTACAGTCAGTGGTTCCTGCGCCATTTCTGGAATACAACTAATGCTAATACTATGAATAAGATGGGAAGCTCATAGACTCTCACTCCCTTGGTTTCATGCCTTATGGATTTTACATTCTGTGTGATGTCACACAAGGTGTAAACTCACAGTACACTCTCAGTCGCTTTATTTTTACCTTATTCACACTTTAATTTGCCTCCATTTAATTTAGATTGCCAAGGCTTTCAAACCAACTGTTAGGAATTTAAGTATGTATTCTGAAGAATTCTATCCTGGTAAGCCATCAATGGCCAAGATTTTGCTTTGGCAAGGTATCAAATTATATTTGCCATTCATTAGATGCAATCCTTGTACTTTTAGATTTTATACAGTTTCCGAATAACAAGTTGCTGAAAATGCAGTAAGAGTGCAATGAGGAAACTGTGTATCTAGGACCTGAGTTAAAAGGGTTTCCAACTATATTTTCCCTTATTTAATCAAAGGAAGTGATTCTGAAATAATGTATAAGCTCAGAAAACAAAACAAATTTGTGAAAGAAATGATGTCATAATATACAGAAAAGTCAATAGTTACTATAAGATCCAACTAAGAGAAGAAATAGAGGAAAGTTTTTAAAAACTACAAAGATTTGCGTTTTTAAAAAAATCTTCCAACAACAGTTAATACCAGAAGGAGTGCACACTGTAAATATTTACTTTTCAGTGTCAAAAAACTTGACAGCTATAAACATTTACCAGATCACTAAAAGAACAAAGACCAAAGCAAATTACAGCACAGGAACAGGCCCTTCGTCCCTCCAAGCCCACGACATGCTGCCTGTCAAACTAAAATCCCTCCCCTTCTGGGGACCATATCCCTCTATTCCCATCCTATTCATGCATTTGTCAAGATGCCCTTTAAAAGTCACTATCGTATCTGCTTCCACTCCCACCCCTGGCAGCGAGTTCCAGGCACCCACCACCCTCTATGTGGAAAAACTTGCCTCATACATCACCTTTAAACCTTGCCCCTGCACCTGAAACCAATGCCCCCTAGTAACTGACTTCCATCCTGGGAAAACGCTTCTGACTGTCCACTCTGTCCATGCCCTTCATAATCGTGTAGTCCTCTATCAGGTCGCCCCTCAACTTCCGTCGTTCCAGTAAGAACAACCTAAGTTTTTCCAACCTCTCCTCATTGCTAATGCCCTCCATACCAGACAATATCCTGGTAAATCTTTTCTGTACCCTTTCCAAAGCCACCACATCCTTCTGGTAGTGTGGCGACCAGATTTGAACACAATATTTCAAATGCGGCCTAACTAAGGTTCTATAAAGCTGCAACATTACCTGCCAATTTTTAAACTTAATATCCCGGCCGATGAATGACATGATTTAACACTCCGTGGCCAGTTTAGTTTCAACCTGGTAAATTTAGTAATTCTCATGTGATTTAATGGGGAGTCCAACACTTATATATCATTTTCACGAAGCTAACAGCAGAGTGGGGCAGTTTGGAGAGCAATGCAGATATGGGTTCAGTCGCTCAGCTGTCCCTCTATTGAAATTGTTTTGTCGTTCACCCCCAAAATGACACAATGCCATTAACTATACTGTTATTTTGATTCTGGACAAATGTACTAGCCAGTCAGTATGAACTGGGTGCTGCTTGATTGGAAACTGAACTGACATGACTGGTTCAGCAGCATCATTGAGCACATTGGCTTTTCTTCTGTACCATTTTGATAATTTTATACCATGTATAACAGTTGTCAGAACAATACAATGCAACTTCTCAAACATTTAACTTGTTTTTACTTGTGGCAGATCAAATACGCAAATACAATATCTTCACTAATAAATTCAATTTGAAATTCAGGAATACTTCTTTGCCTAGAATCTGTGGAGAATGTGGATCTCACTACTGCAAGTAGTCGAGGCACATAGTATTAAAGATACAAGCAAGAAACAAATAAAAGGTTTAGATGAAGAGTAGGATGAGAATCATGTGGAGGCTCAGTTGGACCAGATAATTGGTTTCTGTGCTACATGACCTCTGTAATTTTAAATCAAGGTCTATTATATGTGAGGCTTGTATGTAGTAATACGTTTTCAGAACTTTTACTTAACAAAAATAATGCACATTCAGTTACAGAATTTAACAGACTTCCTCTCAACTATATTGAAACCAATTTGGATGTGTGCAGTACAAGAATTCGCATTCATTGGATAACGAAATAATCTGTACTTCAATAAGTAAACTGATCTTCTGCTTTAAAATGGTCTTTTTCTTCATAGATATTTCACACGCAACATTACGAACTTTCACCAGTTTGTACTGAATAATGTTTGCTAACATATTGGGATATGTTTTTGCCTTAACTATCTAAAATAGCACATAAATTTAAATTATAAATAAAATGATGCATAGTATATTTCAATACAAATGATGAGCACAACATTCAAATCAGATATTTACATTTGATTACCTTTTTCATTGTTTATATTGTGAATTTTGTGCACATTTTCACCTTCTGTCATAAGTTAACATTTTTGACATGAATGATTTTGGTCTCAAAACTTCACTGTTTTGATTGTTTCAGCTTGAGCCAGAAGAAATGTCATGGAACAGATAAACAGAAAGCAAGAAAGAGAAGCAGCTGGAAAATGACCAATTAGTAACTGCTAAACTCTT
>NW_025967549.1:0-25000 GCF_021869965.1 Rhincodon typus | reverse complement strand
TTTAACAAGCTCTAATCCCCCTTAACTGGCAACTTGCTGCTGCCTGGTGAGAAACTCACCTTGTGGCTCAGTAAATGTATAGAAGGTGCAGCGAGTTGCTTGCGACATTGAGATAGGTCTCACTGGACTTCTCACTCAATTGTGCCACAAATCTGCACATAGCTCACATCATTCAGACCCCTAGAAAATTCCATCAGACGTGTCTGTCCACTCTCCAACTGGTGTGAAAGGCAGTATTCCACGAAGAAGATGTGTTGTAATCAATGGTGGGACATGTTGCCTGTCTGTGAGAACTTGTTCCGCTGAGTATGGGAGCTTGCATTTTCCTATGCTGATATATGCTGGCCAGTCATTAATTTTGACTAATGTGACTTTGCTGGTGTTTTTGCTACAGGTCCTGGCCTAGATGTCTCAATAAAAAGTTACTGTTACTCTCAGCAGTTACATGGAAATTTGAGTTTTAGAGCAGGCTATTATTGACTGCTCCAGTACCTGAGCCTGATGGAAAACAAAATCATGCTGCCCTGTGAGTCATCACATTAGCCACTCAAAGGATATAAACCATATACCTCAACTGATCAGCGCTGTTCCTCAATTTGCGCACTTTGGTGTCACTCCCATAATAGCAGGGCACATAAATTAAAATGCTTGAATGCTGAGTGTAACTGTACAGTTTTAATTATTTATCCAAGATAGATTAATTAAAATGTTTGGATGTAACTATTCAGCATTTTAATTATTAATGCAAATAGTTTCCACATCAGCAACTGTAGTAAACACACTCACTCATTATGTGCGGTGAAACATTGCTATTTTTATTGAAAAAAAATGGCTGAGTAATTTTGTTGAGAACACATTGTGAATTCATTATTTCAAAAAATGGCACTAATGGATAACTGTAATACTGTAAACCATACACAACTCTCAGGATAATCATTCTGAACATAGAACTGCACTAGTTTTTTTTTATTTGCTCATGGATTGTGGCCATCGCTGGCTGGGCCAATATTTATTGTCCATTCCTAATTGCTCTGGAAAGGGCCTTCTGCTGGCTTCTTGAACCATTGTAGATCATTTGGTCTAGATACTGCCACAGTGCTGTGAGGGAGGGAGTTCTAGGATCTTGACCCAGTGGCATAAAGTTGATATAGTTCTAGGGTTAGGATGGTGTGTGGCTTGGGGGCGATCTTGCAACTAGTGGGGTTCCTGTGTATCCTTTGTCCTTGCCCTTTTAGATGGTAGAGGTCATGGGCTTGGAAGGTCCTGTGGGTGGAGTCTTTGCAAATTATTGCAGGGACTCTTGTGTTCACTGGTGAAGGGAGTGAACATTAAAGGTTGAGGTTGGAATGCCAATCAAGGAGTTGTGAAGTTCAAAAAAAGTGCCATTCCAGATTCAAAGTGTTAACCCTGTTTTTCTCTCTTACAGATGCTGCTAGACCTGCTGAGTTCCTTCAACATTCTTTGTAATAGCTTCCATTCATCTTGCTGATGATGGACAGTGAACTGAAAAGGACAGTAATTGGCTGGATTAGATTTGTACTGCTATTTGTGTGCAGGACGTACGTGGGCAAATTTCCACAATGTTGGACAGATGCCAGTATTGTAAATGTACTGGGACAGCTTGGTAGGGGTATGGCTAGTTCTGAAGCTCAAGTCTTCATTACTATTTCCAGAATGTTGTCAGGACCCACAGCCTTTGCAGTATCCAGTATCTTCAGCTATTTTTTGATAACACATGGAGTGAATCCTGGCATCTGTAATGCTGTGCACTTAGGAGGAGCCAAGAAGGATTATCAATGCAGTACTTCTTGCTGAAGATGGATGCAAACACTTCAGCCTTGTCTTTTGCACCGATGTGCCAGCTAGGCTCCCCGATATTGGTTGTTTTATTGTCCACCATCATTCATGACTGGTTGTGGCATGACTGCAGACCTCAGCTGATCCATTGGTTGTGGGATTGCTGGGCCCTCTGTTGCATGCTGCTTCTGCTGTTTGGCATGCAAGTAGTCTTGTGTTGTAAAATGACCAGTTTGACACCTCATTTTTAGGTATACCTCTTAATGCTTCTGACATGTCCTCCCACACTAGTGTTGATCCCCTGGCTTAATAGTAATAGCGGGATTGTACTGTTCGGTTCTTAGCTTAATCCATATACAATATATACCATATGCGCACACACGCACACACACACACACAATAAAACTGCTTTATACATATACAAACCACTGCCTTTCAGCTCGTCAGGGACTGGCAATGGTGACAATCGGAGATCTACCTCAAATTCCTTGGCACTGGTCTCATGAACCCTAGTCCGATGGTGAAGGTCCATGTCACCAGTCTCACAAGCCCAACCTGATGGTGGAAGTCCAATGAGTGGGGCAAAGTCTTCAATATTAATACTATTCTGAATCAAATATTACGTGTGGTATCACCACATCTTAGTACTTTCAGTACTTTTCTAGGCACTCCATTGTAAAACAACTCTAGGTGTCAGTGTTAAATGCACAATAGTCTGTTCCCCCAGCCAAGGTCAGTGCAGTTATCTTCCAGCCAAAACAGGCTTTTTTTGCACTAGACCTGCTTTCCATGTAATTTTTCACTTTCTTCAATTGCTCATTGTCATGTCCACTTCACCCTGAATGATCAGGATTAAAAAAATGTCTCCAAACCAAGCACTACAGGGATAACAAGGTGCAGAGCTGGATTAACACAGCAGGCCAAGCAGCATCACAGGAGCAGGAAGGCGGACGTTTTGGGCCTAGAACTATGCCATGGAGAATCATAGAATCCCTACAGTGTGGAATTAGGCCATGCGGCCCAACAAGTCCCCACCAACCCTCCAAAGAGCATCCCACCCAGACCCATTACCTTACAACCCGGCATTTCCCATGTCTAACCCCTAGACACTACAGACAATTTAGCATGGTCAATCCACCTAACCTGCACATCTTTGGACTGTGGGAGGAAACGCACACAAACACAGGGAGAATGTGCAAACTCCACACATACAGTCACCTGAGGCTGGAATCAAACCCAGGTCTCTGGCGCTGTGAGGCAGCAGTGCTAACCACTGAGCCACCGTGCCGCCCAAGTTACAGATTGTGGTCAAATACAATTCTCCACTGCCGGTGGCCCACATGGGTGCCCATTTTGAGTTCCACGAGTCTACGCTATTTGGCATGGTGGTAGGGCCACACAAGACAACGGAGGGCATCCTCAATATGAAGACAAGACTTCATCTCCCCAAGAACTGTGCACTGTTCATTCCCAATGATACATCTGCAGGTGAGGATAATATCAAGTAGACTGTTCTCTCTTGTTGGTTCACTCACCATCTACTGTTGACCTAGTCCAGCAGTGCCCTTGCCACCCTCAACGTTCCTCCAAGTGATGTTCAACATGGACGAGGACTGATTCATCAGCCGGGGAAGGGTGAGGGAAGTAATAAGTGGGAATCATCAGGTGGTTTCCTTGATCATGTTGAGGACATTCTGAGCAACTCCTTGCTGATTGTGTATCACGGTGCTGCCGCCTTTGGTGGGTCTGTCCTGCTGTTGGGACAGGACATATTTAGGAATGATGGTTGTGGTGTTGGGACATTGTCTGTAAAAGGTATAATTCTGTGAACATAACCATGTCAGGCTAAAGGGACAATTTTGATACAAGCCCTCAGATGTTGTTAAGGTGGACTCTGCTGTGTTGACAGGGCTGTGTCCGCTGTTATTTCTGGTACCAAATTTCATTTAATTTCATTCTGCAGCTACTCAATACAACTGGATAGCTTGCTAAGCCTTTTCAGATGACAGTAGAAAGTCCAAACACAATGCGATGGGTTTGGAGTCACATGTAACCCAGACAAGGTAAAGATGGCAGTTTTCTGACCGTAAAGTGAACCAGATGGGTTTTTATGACAATTGGCAATGTTTATGCGGTTGCTGTTCAGCCAGCTTTTAACGTCAGATTTTACTCAATTAAAATTTCACCATTGCCATGATGTGATTCATACACTTGTCCCCAGATTTGCAGCCTGGGGCTCTGGATTACCACAGCCAGTGACATTAACACCACATCACTGCCTTCCCTAATTAGTGCTGAATTGGCTGGTGACTGTAAAGGTAGCAGTATAGGTAACTGAGGGAGCTACATTTGTTCTCAGCACCAATAGGTAAGTCAAGATTCCTGTTTCTAATCTGCAGTGACAGCCAACACTGGCTAATGATAGGATTGATGCAGCTGTCATATCCCAGAGAGTTGCCCAACCTGCTCCAGCAAGAATAGATATATTTGGCTGGTATACTGGAGAGAGGCTGTTGGCTCCACTAAAGTGATCCAGCACCTGCAGGAAGTAGCCAGGAAAATGAACAGCCAACTAAACTCTCTCATATGAATTAAGTGATCTCCCACAACCCTTATTTCAGAAAACAAATATTCTATTTTACAGTAAGAATATTTAGCAAGCAATACGCACACAATAGCATAGTTCCAATTGCGATGAAATAGAGTACAAACACTTAGATGTGTTGGTCAATTGAGATAATCTTTATTAAGGCCTCAGGTTAGCATACAATCTGCAGTTCTGTGTTCCAAGATGGACACTGAAACAATAGTGTGCATTACAGATTCACGAAGATGTTGCCAGTATGAGGAAATACAAATACGAAGGACAACTTGTTCGTTTGGGTCTGGTTTCACAGAAATGATAATGTGGTAACTTGATAAAAACATTTAAAATTGAAAAACATAAATAGAAACAGGTTGCACTACCAGCGGTAGTGATTGAAGTGTAGATCGTGACAACATTCAAGAATAGATTAGATAAGATTCTTGAAAAATAAGGGTATAATGTGATAGGGGATGTAAAAGATTAGAACTAGTACTCCCATGGTAGTTACTCAGGTTCACAATTAAGCCTCTGGTCCTGGCTTTCACCTAATCATATAACCTACAACTGGTATCTGTAGAGGGGGAGGAATCAAGAAGCAAGTTTAGACTACAGTTAGGCAAATGAGAATCTTCTCTGCAGCCTGTTCAACCCCCCCAGGTTTCGCAATGATGAAACTGTTATTTTACTGGAACTGTTTGAAAATGATTCCATTTGTAAAAATGATGTATCAAACAGCAGAACATAAGGGAGTGTGGAAACCAGCAGTGCAGTTTCCTCCAAATATCAGACAGTACCTGCAAGCTTAAGAAATTCTATGGAGTTAATTATTTTCTTGTATTTTTGCAATCAGGCACAGATTGTCACAATGCATTCATTTTGCTTGTCTTAGCAATGACTGGCATTTAGTGCAGTTAATGATGATGATGATGATGTCCCGACTGAAACATCAGTGATTGTGTTGCAATCACTATCATTTCAGTTTACAGGAATTAATCCACAGCAGATTTCAAACTCCCAGAAATTGCTAGGGTAGCTCATACATACGAAATACTTCTTGGCTGAATCCATAGTCTTTGTGCCAGTTTAAAGGATGTCACTAAATAAACATCATTCTAGAAACATTAACTGTTGTTTTGAACACATAACAGAACTCTGCATTAGTCTGTATGAATAGAGAAAAGGAGATCATTAGCCAAGATCTTCTAGCCTCTGGATAATGGGAGACCAGACGCACCTGGTGAAGGTACGTGTTGGGACCCCTTAAAGTCCCGATGTATTGATTTTGTGGTAACTGCCTGGGAGGTTTAAACAGTAAAATGGGCAATTATCCAGCATTGGAACCCTCCAAAAAATCCCTGAAGTTAGAGTCAGAAACTTCAGATGATTCAGGGTCTAACTCCTGGCTATGTATAATACTGACAACCAAATCACTGACCCTGAGCCACCTTCCTGACCCCAACCCCCGCATTACTCATACCGACCCCCCAGTTAATGACACTGATTAAAGATTCTCAGCCGACCCTAACTCGCCCTGACACCCAACCCTGAATTCAACCATCCTCCAACTGCCTCCACCATTCAACCCTCACCTGATGTCCGATCCCTCCTCACAACACTTGAGCCCATGGTAGCCGACCCTTTCACTTTGACACTTGATCCACCTACTTAAACACCTAAGCCCCAAGAAACACCAATATACCCACTCCCTGATAGAAACCTCACCTGACTCTTGACCCAACTTGCATCTCATCCAGTTACTCATCCATTTCTACCTTCTCAACTATCTGTAATACTATCCTCTCACCCACCAGCCAGTCTACTTTTTCATCACAAGGCACTCTACCCACTTTTCTACCTGTTATCTGTTGTCTTTAAGAGAGTTCACCTTTAATAACTCCTTTTGTGTATGTATACAATGTTTTGACTCAGTCTGGCAGTTTGTCTGCAGTGGATATGCAAGCTTAATACACAGAAATTTGTTAGTTTGTAGTAATCTTTGCTAATTAATCATACTAGAACTTAAAGGATATATCTATGTGAATAATAAACTCAGCTACAGTCAGCTATGTGTATACCAAGCTTGATAACTTATAGTGTGTTTTCCAGCTTTAAATAAGCTAATCAGATGGAGATAACCAATTCCTGATAAGAAAAGTCGATAATTAGACCATTATCATTAATACATTAACATAACACTATGTAGACCCTCACTCACCTACTTTTTCGCAATAGTCACCAAAGTGTTCTTGGGACCATTAAACAATTTGCTTGCTGGAATACAGCAGATATTATTGTAAGAAGGGTGCATGGCTTCCATAACCATTCACTCAGATGCTGATTGCGTGGGCTGTAGACTGCATCTGTTGCAATGGACTCTGTTGTAATACAAGTTGGTCCTAAAAAACAGTGCAAAAGGTAAAAAAAAGTATTTTTTTTATCTGATCTGGGTCAGAAATAGTTTTGGGCAGTCTCCTTTGCTTGGTAAACACATAGCTGACTGTAACTGAGTGTATTATTCACATTGATAGATATATCCTGTAAGTTCTAGTGTGATCAAAGATTAAACAGGCTATGGTGTTTCTCATTGAAAGCGAAGAAGGAAGGGTATTCAAAGAGAGGTCTTTAAGATAATGAAAGGGTTTAGATATAAAAGAGAATTTATTTTATTCATTAATGGATGAGGGCAGTCACTGGCTAGGCAACATTTATTGCCCATCCCTAGTAGCCCAGAGGGCAGTTCAAAGTCAACCACATTGCCGTGGGTCTGGAGTCACATGTAAGCCAGACCAGGTAAGGATGGCAGTTTCCTTCCCTAAAAGGACATTAGTGAACCAGATGGGATTTTTCCCCCTGACAATCAACAATGGATTCATGGTCATCATTAGACTCTTAATTCCAGATATTTTACTGAATTCAAATGCCACCATCTGCCACAGGTGGCTTTGAACCTGGTCCCCAGAATCTTATCCGGGTGTCTGGATTAACAGTCTACCAATAATACCACTAGGCCATTGTCTCCCCTATAAAAGATATAGAGAAGATGTTTCAACTTGTGTGTTCAAACAAAATTAGGAGTCATAAATTTAAATACACATGAATAAGTCTAATAGGGAATTCAGAAGCTTCATTATCCAATGAGTGGTTACAATGTAAAACTCTCAACCACATGGTAAATTGAGTTGAGGAGCATAGACATATTTAAGGGAAAGCTAGTTTTCTAAGGAAGAGTAAGAAGGGAAATAATGTGATGCCAATAGAATTAAATAAAACTGGGAAGGAGAAGTGCAGCGCTAACAACAGCATAAACCAGTTGGATTGAATGATCTGTTTACATGCATTTTTGCAATTCTATTAGTGGATGCCTGAACTACAGAAAATGGCAAATTCATAGCAGGCATAATTCATATTACAGGTTCACTAACTTTCTTCAGGGAAGGAAATTTACAATCCTCATCTGCTGTGGCCCACGTGACTCCAAACCCACAGCAACATGGCTGACTCACAACTGCCCTCTGAAGTGGCCTAATAAACCACTCAATTGTATCAATTGCTATGAAGTCTCGACAAAGGAATGAAACTGTATAGACCAGCTAGCATTGACTGAGGTGCCAGAACAGACAACAACAGAACAGTTCTGTAGACCTTGCAAAGTCCTTCTTAGTTCATAGAGTCCCTGCACTGCAGATAGAGGCCATTCAGCCCATTGGGTCTGCACCAACTTTCCAAAGAGCATCCCACCATATCATTGTAACTCACATCTACCATGGTTAACCCCCCTTGCCCGCACAATCCAGGGCAATTTAGCATGGCCAATCCACCTAACCTACACATCTTTGGACTGTGAGAGGAAACCAGAGCACCCAGAGGGGACTCACACAGACAGTCACCCAAGGCTGGAGTTGAACCCGGGTGCCTAGCACTAAGAGGCAGCAGTGCTAACCACTGAGCCACCAAGTCACCCATTCTTAAGATTTGGGGGCTAGTACCAAAATTGGGAGAGCTGTCTCACACATTAGTCGAGCCACAGCCTGACAGACATATTCACAGAATCATACCTGTGAGGCACCACTATCGCAATCTCTGGACATGTCCTGTACCAGCAGCAGGACAGATTCAGCAGAGGTGGCAGCACAGTGGTATACAGTCAGGAGGGCGCTGCCTTGAGAGTCCCCAACATTGACTCTGGACCCTATGAAGTCTCATGGCTTCAGGTTAAACATAGGCAAGGAAACCTCCTGATGATTCTCATCCTCCCTTGGCTGAATCAGTACTCCTCCATTGTGCCGTACAACACTTGGAGGAAGCACTCAGGGTTGTAAAGGCATAGAATGTACTCTGGATAGGGAAGTTCAATTCCCAACACCATGAGTGGCTCAGCAGCAAGACGACTGATTGAGCTGGTTAGGTCCTAAAGGACATAACTGTTAGATAGGGACAGTGTAAGTGCTGAGGGAACCAACAAGGGGAATAAAACATACCTGACCTTATCCTTATCAATCTGCCAGCTGCAGATGCATCTGTCCAATACAATATCAGTAAGAGTGACCACCAAACAGGCCTTGTGGAGACATAGTTCCACCTTCACATTGAGAATACCCTCCATTGTGTTATGTGGCACTATCACAATGCTAAAGGGACAGACTTTGAACAGATCTAGCAACTCAAGGCTGGGCACCCATGAGGTGCTGTAGGCCATCAACAGCAACAGGACCATATTCCAACACAGTCTGCAACCTCATGGCCTGGCATATACCCCCAACCATGACCATCAAGCCAAGGGATCAACCTTGATTCAATGGAGAGTGCAAGAGGGCATGCCAGGAGCAGCACCAGGCATACCTAAAAATGAGGTGTCCACCTGGTGAAGCTACCAAACACGACTACTTGCATCCCAACAACATAAACAGCGAGTGATAGACAGAGCTAAGTGATCCCACAACCAATGGATCAGATCTAAGCTCTGCAGTCCTGTAGACTCTTGGCATCTACCTGACAATGTGGAATATTTCCCATGTATATTCTGTACACAAAAAAACAAGACAAATCCAACCCAGCCAATTACCTCCAGTCTGCTCTCAATGATCAGTAAAATGATGGAAGGTGTCATCAAGCAGCATACGCCCAGCGACAACCTGCTCAGTGACACCCAGTTTAGGTTCTGCCAGGGCCACTCAGCTCCTGACCTCAGTACAGCCTTGGTTCAAACATGGACGAAAGCTGAATTCCGGAAGTGAGGTGAGAGTGACAGCCTTTGATGTCAAGGCCGTATTTGACTGAGTGTGGCAACAAGGAGCCCCTACCAAAACTGAAATCAATGGAATGAGGGGGAAAACTCTCTGCTGGTTGGATTCATACCTGACACAATAGGAAAACGGTTATGGTTGTTGGGAGGTCAGTCATCTCAGCTCCAGGACAACAATAAGAGTTCCTCAGTATAACGTCCTAGGCCCAACAATCTTCAACTGCCCTCTATCATAAGGTCAGAAGTGGGAATGTTCGCCGATGATTGCACAATGTTCAGCACTATTCATGATTCCTCTCATATAGAAGCAGTCCATGTTCAAATGCAACATGATCTGGACAATATCCAGGCTTGGGCTGACAACTGCCAAGTAACACACAAATGCTAGGCAACAACCATCTCCAATAAGAGATGATTTAACCACTGTCCCTTGACATTCAATATTGTTACCATCACTGAATCCTCCACTATCAACATCCTTGGGGTTACCACTGACCAGAAACTCAACTGGACTCACCACAAACAGTGGCTATAAAAGCAGTTCAGAGGCTAAGAATATGGTGGCAAGTAACTCACTCCTGAATCCCCAAAGCCTGTCAACCATCTACAAGGCACAAGTCAGAAGTGTGATGGAATAGACCCCACTTGCTTGGATGAGTGCAGCTCCAACACTCAACAAAACACTTAACATCATCTAGGCCTAAGCAGCCTGCTTTATTGGTACCACATCCACAAACACTCTTCTCAACTGACACTCAGTACACACTGCTGCTATTATCTACAAGACGCATTGCAGAAATTCAAAGATCATCGGACAGCACCTTCCAACCCCATGACCAATTCCATCTAGAAGCACAAGAACAGCAGATACATGGGAACACCACCACCTGCAAATTCCCCTCCAAGCCACTCACCATCCTGACTTGGAAATATCACTGTTCCTTTACTGTCATTGGGTCAAAATCCTAGAATTCCCCTCCTAAGGGCATTGTCGTTCAACCTACACCATGTGGACTGCAGTGGTTCAAGAAGGCAGCTCACTAGCACCTTCTCAAGGATAGATACGGATGAGCAATAAATGCTGGCCAGCCAGCATTGCCCACTTCCCAATAGCGAACAAAAATCTTTCCCCCAGGAGTCAACAACACTCCCAATGACTCTCAAAGTGAAGTGTGCTGTCCGCTGGACAGTGTTCCAATTTTTTTCTACAAAAACTGGAATCAAAAAATTGTTCTAGGGTAGTAAGAAGTCATTCAGCCCTTTGTGTTTTCACCATCTCACCAACAAGCATTATGACTTACTGCCATTCACTTGCCTTTTCCCCAAACCCTTACACTGCATTTCTATTCAAATAATCATCTAATGACCTCTTGATGCCTCATTTGACTCTGCCTTCATTACATTTTCAGGTAGTGCATTCCAATCCCAAACTATTTGTGTGAAAATGTTTTTATCTACATAGTATTTGTTAAGTTGGTGAATCACTTAAAATCTATGCCCTCTTGTTCTCTATCATTATATAAACAGTTTTTTCCCATACACCCAATCTCTGCCTCTCATTGTTCTGAAATTTTTCTTAAATCAGATCTTCTCTCAGTATCTTCTCTCTGAGGAGAAAAGAGTCCCAACCTCAAATCTATCCCCATAACTGACTTTCCACAACCTTGGAATATCTTTCGTAAACTTCTTCTGCACTCTTACTAATGCATTCACATCCTTCCTATAATATGGCACTCAGGACTAAACTAACATTCCTACTGAGATCCAATAGGTGTCCTGTACACATTCAGCATAACCTCCCTAATTTGTACTCTTTCACCCTATTACTAAAGCCCTGGGTGCTAAATACTTTAACTGTTCTTGGTACTGTCCTACCATCTAGTGATCTACATACATATACCCCTGCACCTGCATTCCCTCAAGTATTGTACCCTGTATTTTATATTATCTGCCCACGCTCATCCCTAACAAAGTGCATCACCTCAAACTTCTCCTTATTGAACTTCATCTGCCACCTACCTGCCCACTCCACCAATTTGCCTATGTCCTTTTGGACTTCAGCACGATCCTCCTCACAGTTTATAACATTTCCAAGTTTCGTACAATCTGCAACAGTTGAAATTGTCACCCAGACATCAAGATCTAAATCGTCAATATAGATTCGGAAAAACAAGTGTCCCAATACTGACTCCTGGGGAATTGTTTTACAAATCTTCCTCAATCCCAAAAAATATCCGTTAACCATTACTGTTTCCTATTACTCAGCCAATTTTGTATCCATATTGGTACTGCCTCTTATTCCACGAGCTATAACTTCTCTTACAGGTTAACTGTGAATCAATGTACTGAATGGTTTTGACAGTCCTCAGCAGCATTACCCTCACTATCCCTTTCCATTTCCTCTCAAAAAAAAAACTCCAGCAAGTTGGTCCAATATGATTTTCCCTTTGGAAATCCAAGCTAGTTCTTACTGAAGAAATACCTTTCTTCATGTGACTATGAATTATATGCTGAATAATTGTTTCAAGAAGCTTTCACACTGCTAAAGTTAAACTGACAGGTCTGTAATTGCTGGACTTCTCCTTACAACCTAATTTGAGTAAGGATGTGACGTTTCCAATTCTCCAGTCCTTTGGCACCTCCCCTGAATGTAGGAAAGACTGAAATGTTATGACCAGTGCCCTGCTACACCCACTTTCACTTCCTTCAACATCCTTGGGTTCTTCTTATTCAGCTCCAGTACCTTGTTAATTTTAAGAATCAGTAGCCCATGCAAACTTACTCCTGATTAATTGTGAACACTTCTAGTGACAGAGCTTCTTCAATACCACGTGCACAGTGTCATGTATATTCTTGGTAAGAACAGATGCAATGTACTGTATTCATTTAACAGCTTAGCCATGTCTCTTGCTGCCACATGTAGGGAGGCAATGGCCTAGTGGTATTAACGTTGGACTGTTAATCTAGAGACCCAGATAATGTTCTGGGGCCCCGGTTTGAATCCTGCCACGGCAGATGGTGGAATTTGAATTCAATAAATATCTGGAATTAAGAATCTGATGATGACCGTGAATCCATTGCTGATTGTCGGGGAAAAACCCACCTGGTCCACTAATGTCCTTTAGGGAAGGAAACTATCATCCTTACCTGGTCTAGTCAACATGTGACTCCAGACCCACAGCAATGTGGTTGACTCTGGGCAATTGGGGATGGGCAATAAATGTTGCCTAACCAGTGACACCCTCATCCCTTGAATGAATAAAGAAAAAAAATTCCAACTCCTCTTACCACTCTTGTGATTGATGTGCTTCTAGAACATCACTTTTTATTGGCTGCCAGTCTTTTCTCATAATCCATCTTCACTTTTCATGCTTTTTCACCTCCTCTCTGAACCTTCTCTATTTCTCTTGGTTTTCAATTGCATTTTCTACCTGACACCCATCACTGGCAAATGGTTACTTTTTTGTGTTAATTTCCATCTCTGTTTACACCCATGGAGCCCTTTCCCCTGTGAAGGAATACATGCTGACCCGAACACACTCATTTTTGAAGGTAACCCATTGACAGGAAAATCTATAGCTGAGCAATGTTATGTTCCAGTCAATCCTGGCCAGCACTGTATTCACTTCATTGAAGTAGGCTCTGCCCCAGTTAATTACTCAGTCTTGATTGGCAATTGTCCTTTTCTACTTTCATTTAAAACCTTACAGTATAATGATCACTGCCTCCTAAATGTTCCACCACTGACACTTGTTCTAGTTCTACTTGACACTTCTTTCCAATGGACTTGATCCAGCTGTACATCTTTTCTAGCTGGCGTAGCCACATAGTGTTGTTGCAAATTTTTATGAACACTATCTAGGAACATTGATCTCTTTCTGCCCTTACTGACCTAATCTTCATTCAGGTAGTTAAAGTTCCCAGTTGCAACTATGTTGGCATTCTGTACAGATTTGTTCCCTGTATATCCTTCTCATTAGTTGCTGGTCTTTATACTACACTGAGCAATGTAGTTGCTTCCTTTTCTTCCTTATCTCTCGCCAGATTGATTCTGTTCTTTAGCCCTCTGGGACATTTTTTCTCCAGCTCTTTAACCAGCACTGCCACCTCTCCTCCTCCGTTTCCTATCTTTCCGAACACCTTGCACTCAGTAATATTTAATATCCAGTCCTGCCTTTCCTTGAGCCAGGTCTCTTATTATCACATCATAATTCCACATAGCAAGCTGTAATTCCTCAATCTTATTTACTATACTCTGTGCATTCACATATATACATTTACAGCAACTTCATTTAAATATCATTATTTTCTCCCTTACTCAGACTTCACCAATGACTTTCTATTCTCTATACTATTGCTATCCATCTCTCCAAGTGCTTCATTTATGCTGGTATCCCTCCCAAATATTCTCTCTTGGTTCCCACACCCCTGTGAAATTCCTCTGGACAGCACCATAAGAACATTCACAAGGAACTCTGCCTCATCTCTGTTCAGGTGCAAGCTGCTCCTTGTACTGGTACCACCTTCCCCAGAGCCAGTGGCAGTGTCCCCAGAATCCAAAGCCTTACCTCGAGGACCATCTTTCTATTTCACTTGCAAGTGGCACTGGGAGTAATCTGGAGATTGCTACATTTGAGATCCAGCTTGCTAATTTTCTACTAGCTCCCTAAGTTCTGATTTCAGGACCTATCTCTTCCTACCCAAGTCATTGGTACCAATGTGACAATAGCTTCTGACTAATCAAGCTCCCCAGAATTATATCCTGCAGCTGCTCGATGACATCCATATCCCTGGCACCAGGGAGGCAACATACTATCCTGGAGTCATATTTATGGCCACAGAAATGTTTGTCTGTTCCCCTAACAAATGAACCCCTTTCACTATGGTGTTCCTTTGCTCTTACTCCTGCCTGGTACAGCTTAGCCATTTGTTGTGGTGTCATAAACGTGGCTCCAACTACACCACCCTGAGAAACAAATGTCCCCTCCAGCTTTCAAAAAAAAAAGAATGGGATCTTAGTGGACTTGTGCACTACCTGCCTATTTCTCTTGAATTGCCTGGTTGTCACTCATCGTCTTTCTGCCTCCAAATCCTTAAGCTACGGTGAGGCCATTTCTCTGACTATGCTACGTCAGCCTTGTGATGTGCTATTGTGACTCCACTCATGGAGCTCCTCAAGATTGTTTGACTGTTCTATCCTATTGTTCTGATCCATATCTCAAATTTATTTCACTGTCTTTATTCCATAGCTCTTGATCCTTAGCCGAGTCTTTCAGGAGGTGCAAAGTTTAATCTGTCTTTGCTATGGCTGTTTGTTTATTTAGATAACAGATTTTAACTTTGGAGATATTTGTGCCTCTGATGATTTTGCAGTCCGAAGCGTAAGATAAACAATTTTATAATTGCAAGTAATGCACCCATCCATTACTGGGCATTGTGATGAGGAGGATTAAGCCATATGAATGACTACATAGGTGGGTGGTAAATTAGAAAAACTCTTAACTACTCTGAAGCCATTTAATTGTCCATTAACATTCACATTCACTTCATTTAAATTTAGGCCATTTGCATTTGCCTGGGTTGTATGTTAGTAGAGAATAATTACGTGATACGCAAGTCGTCTAGCTCCAATGAATTGTGATATAAAGGTCTAAATGTACCTTTCAAAAAAAAAATGACTAACTGTGCCGTTTACAGGGCAGAAAGATGGAAATATAAACTGAAATGAGCAGATGTTCCTTGGATTGTTTATTCTAGATTATTTGGAGTAGTTAATTACTTCTGAATCAAGAGCTGCGTTCTCAGAAGCTTTGGGAGGAGATAATGTCTTTGCTGCTCTGGATAGGAAATTTTGCTTGACCCGAAAAAAAAAAGGAAGAATGGTAGAGTACAAAAAAAAAGTTATAAAGATGGCAATTATACTTTCAATGGAGGCCAGAGAATATTCACAATAAAAGGAAAGACATTTTAATGGTGAAATTCTCAGAAATGAGAACAGCGATAATTCATCAGTCACAGGTGCAAATGAATTCCAATACTCTCTGGCATGACTGAAAGAATGTCAGTAATGCACCATTAACATTGCTGCATCTATCTGTTCTCAAGGTGATTCATGGTTTCATTCTAACACATTCTGGAATTTGACTATTAAGTTATAATTTACTGCCACAGATGATCACATCACTGGGCAGTGAAATTATCATTCACACTCTTGGAACAAAGTAGAAATACAAAGTGAGCTTATCCAAATCTGTCCATGATAACCGTTAAATCTAGTCCATTCCCTATGCCCTGGCTGCCTTTTCAACACAGCCACTGTCTATGAATTCTATCCTCCGAAATAATACTTAACCATTCCCAAGAGCTGTATCCTTTCATTGAAATAAATTGGCATAAACAGCTCTCTAATCCTTTGTAATTTCTATGGGGTTACTCCAGAACAGATGTCACATGACATTTTTCTTACATCTCCAAATCATGCTTCAAATCTGCATCACTGAGCACTTTGCTTGGCTCATAATTGTGACTAAATACATAAATATGTGCTAGAATATTTATTCTGGCTAATTTTTTCCCCACATTGTTTCTGAAAACAGTTGATTCTTTTTAAAGTATGATTTGATGAATTTTGAAAACACTACCTCATCAATATGGCCATTTCCATGTGTGATCCTAAACAATGAGTACCAATAGACTATCTATACTCAACTTTCAGGAAAGCAGAATGAGCCCAATCCATACTAAGTCCTGGTATAAGGCCTCATGCACAATATTATACTTTAAACCTCAGGAGCAGTAGCTCTAGATGATTTCCCCTTTCTATCCGAGGCATTCCAGCCAACTGTCATTCCAGCTGAGAAATTGCAGAATATATACACAAAATACACTGGGCTACCTTACAAAGTAGTAAACTTATCAGTACATTAAATGAAGCACAATATTTTCCTTTGGGATGTGGAGTGGAAAATCAGAAGAGGGTTTGAACTCCAGGTCAATCTTACGGGCACCCCAGTGACTAAACAAGGAATAACATTAACAAGTGCCTGGCAGCCAGATCACCTGTTCAGTCTATAAAAACGCATAGACCAAAAGGGCAGTAAAATGCAGGACTATGCATCAAACATTCACTTGTGTTCCTTTTGTATTGTAAAGTAGTTACCTTCAGATAAAAAAGCTTGCATTTATATAGTAATTATAAGACCACAAGACCATAAGACATAGGAGCAGAAATTAGGCCATTCGGCCTATCGAGTCTGCTCCACCATTCAATCATGGCTGATAAGTTTCTCAACCCCATTCTCCCACTTTCTCCCCGTAACCCTTGATCCCCTTGATAATCAAGAATCTATCTATCTACCTATCTACCTATCTCAGTCTTAAATGTACTCAATGACCTGGCCTCCACAGCCTTCTGTAGCAGTGAATTCCATAGATTCACCACTCTCTGGCTGAAGAAGTTTCTCCTTATCCCCATTCTAAAAGGTCTTCCCTTTACTCTAAGGCTGTGCCCTTGGGTCCTAGACTCTCCTTCCAATGGAAGCTTCTTCCCAACATCCACTTTGTCCAGGTCATTCCATATTTTGAAAGTTTCAATTAGATCCCCCCTCATCCTTCTAAACTCCAATGAGTATAGTCCCATACCTCAAATATTACAAAAGCATTTCTAATAAACAATAAGGTTACTGATATTTTAATCTATGATGGTATTGTTTGAAGGAACATTGTTAACCAGGACGATGGAGAAGCTCCTTACTCTTTGTCAAATAATGTTGAAGAATCTTGGCCATACATCTAAAATGGGATACAGAGGCACCAAGTAACACGTCATCCAAATGTTAGACTCCCTAACAACTCAGCACTCCCTCACTGCTGCACTGAGGTGATTATTGCATTCAACTTGAAGTAAACAATCATCTCCAACAAGGGAGATTCAAACCGCCTCTCCTTTGATATTCAATGACATACCTTCACTGAATTTCGCAGCAAGGAGTCATCATTGGCCAAAGTTTCAAGTGGATGTAAGTACATTAGCATAAGAGCACATGAAAGATTGAGAATTTTGTAATGAGTGTTTCACCTCCTTAGTTCCTATGGTCTTTAACAGCATTTACAAGCCAAATGTCAGGTGTGTGCGAATATTCTTGACTTTCATGGATGAGTGCTAATCCAAACATGGTCAAGAAGCTTGATCCTATTGAAATAAATTGCCTGCTTTGTTGGTGCAGCATCTACCACATTAAACATTTATTCCCTTCACTCCTGGTGCACCGTGACTGCAGTGTGTACTATCTAAAGGTTGCTCTGCAGTGACTCACCAAGGCTACTTCAACAGCACCTCCCAAATTTGCAACTACTACCAACTAGAAGGACAAGGGCAGATGAAACATGAAAATATTATCTACAAGTTCACCTTCAAGGTACACAACATCCCAACTATTTCTTCATTAACACTGGGTCAAAATCCTGGACCTCCCTCCCTGATTATAATGAGGGAGTGTCTACAATGAACAGACTGTAGCAGTTCAAGAAGATGGTTCACCACGACTACCAGTGTCGATTACAAATATAGGAACAGCAGTAAATTTGGCCTTGTCAACAATGACCATAAATAAATAAAAGTGGTCAAAGTCCAAAGCATGCCTAAGCCACTGATGTTGTTATTCTCACAACAAGCTGCAAATTCAACCAGGCTAGCACTCCAGAACTCAAACAATAACAACTTTTCTTCACGCCCTCCACTGTAGCAAAGCGATACTTTGAGGTCTACTAATCACAGGAGCTATTCATTCAGGCTGTACGGTATGATGAAGCTATTAGTTCCAGCCTTACTTTGGAATAGAGAAACCACATGTGATAGCAACAACAATACAATTATAGTACTAATACAGTATCTTTGTGCTAGTTGCAGTGAAATTGTAATATTTATAATTAAATATAAATATATTATAAATTTTGCTCCAAATTGTGATGACGAGAAACAGTAATAGCCATTTTAATAGAATAAAAGGTAATAATTTAAATTGATGGAGGCTAAGTCCCAACTACTTAACCTTCCTTCTTACAAGCCTTTACGTTATTTGAAACTGCTTTTGCCATTGGATTTATGCAATTCAATGAAAGTTATTCATCACTATCTCAGTGACTTAGGTTCAACTATCCATTATTCAGAGCCTTCAAATGCTGACAAAGTCTGAAGTCACACACCTGAGTTGTCCACTCACATCATAAACATGGCTGAAGGGCTTGTTTCCTCTCCTATGAGTCCCAGAAACGAAATGGGGGCCAATTCTTTTTAATCATCTGTTTTGTCTTATATATTGGCACTTTGTATTTGTTTTACATAAATATAAAATTTAAATATAATCTTATATTTTGTTTTCACCGGGCAAGTGATCATAACTCTATTTCCTGTAATGCCACCAGTCAGAACCCACAGACAGCATAGTCATTATGTTTTAAGCTAACCTGGTCTGACCACCTTGAATTCAAGTTATATTGAACTCACTACATTGAGATACTGTGGAAGAAAAAAGTAAAAAAGACAATTTTGTTGCTAACTCGGTTCCAGCAAAATTTTTTTTTGTATAAAATATATAAAATACAAAACTCACAATAAGCTTGCTGTAGCGATATGAATCATACTCCCAGCAATTTTTTTTTTAAATTTGGCTTAGTACAGAAGCTGAGAGGTGTATCTGACAGCTGCTGGCAGCCACAAAGATTCAATTATACGCTATGCAAACATTAATAAAAATATGGCTTTTTTTAAAAAGTCACCTATTCAGGATTTGTGAGGAACAATATTTCTGTAATTAGTTAATTAATATTCAATTAAGGTCAGTGGGCTAAATAAAACCTTTTCAGAAACTCAGAGAAAATTTCAAAGACACAGTACCGCAGATGCCTACTTTCATTATCATCTGTATGCAGACGTTCCTTATCTACTGGCCAGATGTCGGAAAACAATGTTCCCCGATTATCATCCTGGCACCGTCTGCATCTCCAAGCTGTGGTTTTCTGCAAGTGCACACGGTAGATACCAGACCACTTAGTGCCACTGTTATGTGGCTCATGTACAATTTTTAAGACCAAGATTTTTTTTCTTCCTCTTCTTGCCGTGATAGTATTTAAAATGGCAGAATTGGCTGATCATTGATTTTGTCAATGGTCTTTCTACCATGGTTCAGTAATCATTCTTCATTGCAAAACAATATATTTTAAAAAACAGAGCAGGGAACGTCACTGTTGTTCAGCATAGTTAGTTCTGTACTCACTATAAAGGTGGCTGTGGCATAGTGGTAATGTCACTAGATTAGTAATCCAATTTTCTGGGGACATGGGTTTAAAATCTCACCAAACCACAATGGTGGAATTTGAATTCAATAAAAATCTGGAATTAGAAGATGGGTTTTATCACGATTATGTAATCATTAGTACCCACCTGGTTCACTATTGCCTTTTAGCGAAGGAAACTCTTGTCCTTACTTGGTCTGATCTACATGTGACTGTAGATTCCAGACCCAGAGCAATGTGGTTGACTTCTGCCATTTGATCTGACCTGGTAAACCATTAAGTTCAAAGGCAATAGGGGTAACAAATGCTGGCCATGGCAGCAACAGTCACATCAGAGAGAATAAAAAAAAATGTTGGAAGCTGTTTTAGTTCCTTAAATAGGCGTGAATATAAAAATGCAGTATGTTCAGTCTGCCTCCATCAGTCTCTTGTGCAAGTCAACAAACAGCAAATAAGATCATCTTGTCACCCTAGAATTGTTGTCTGAAACCCATTCCATTAACAGTAATGTTATTATAGATGAATGTCCATGTTATTGAGAGCTGCAGCTCTCAATTGCCTCTATGTACCATTTCTCCTCCAGTTTCTTTTTATAAATGCATCTCTTTTTGTATTTTAGTTTCACTTCTTGGTCCTACTTTTCTTCATATCCATCAACTCTTCCACTCCTTCACATTAAATTCAATCTGCAAGCGACCAAGCAATTCAGGGTGAGCAGTCTGATCTAAATTAGGAATACAGAGCTATCCCGAATCTCACCGCTCCAAGTTCTTAACAATGGAGCATAATAGTTCTGAGTAACCAGACCTTTCAGGTCTGCAGCATCATTATACAAATGTTGCTTTGCCAGTCACCCACCACGGTCAAACTTCTCTCAACTGCTAAGCCAACATCTGCACATGATTAGATTAAAGTGAAAACATCATTATACTTTCTTAGGCCCCACTTAACTGGAGATCCTTTAAACTTTACTCCAATGCTTTATCCCATTAACCTGGAAGTTCTAATGTCCAGGTTTAATTCTAATATTTAATGTCTGTTGGAGTATCTGATCAATATTTTAATCCTTCCATGTTTTGAATTTTCAAAATATGGGGCTGAGTACCAATTTAACAAGAGTTAACACAAATTAGGGTTTATAATCAACTTAAGCAAAAACATCCAGCAACTCTAAACTAATCTATGACAAGACTGCAAATAAGCCTCAACATCGTGATAATCGCAACTCACACAAAGGAGTGTAGTCACATCACAACTCAGACTGCTTGGGGGGGGGAGGGGGGCGGACTTTCAAAATGAGGTGAAGGACCATGGGGAATTGAATATGCACAAAAAAGTGTTCAAATTATTTTCAGTAAAAATAACTAAATGCTTACAAGGTAAGGGCTATAAGGTACCTTGTGCCAATGGAGTTATAGAGCAGCACAAGTGCTTAGGAGAGGGTGGAAAAGTATTTATTAGTCCCTCACGGACAACCAGAGTCTCCCAAGTGTCAGACCTTTTCCCCCATTATAATTTCAAAATGAGATGACAGATGTATCTCAATAATAACAGTACACAACCTGACTGCCTTCTCTTCCGTAGCTACATTCAGGCCCAGGTATCATCAGAAAGGGAGCCTGCCATGCCCACTAATACTTTTGGCATCTTTTCAGAGAGACAGGCACTGCAGCGGGTGGAATGCCAATTTCCCCCTCCAATTCTATTTTGATTCTGTCCTCTTCCTGTCTCCCTACCCTTCCCTTACTCTTGTCCCTAACAGCTCTTTATGTAAATTTGTTATTACTGAGAATGATAGGTGATTTAGTGGCAGAGGATAAAGAAGAAAAGTAACAGGGGATTTGGTGGTGGATCAAAAACACTCCTGGATAAAAACAAAAGAAAAATAACACCACAAATATAATTAGCACAAATAATGGCTTTCTTCTTCCAATTCTGTTTTGATTTAGCCCCTTCCTCTTTCCCTACCCTTTTTGAAAAAAGGCAAATCTCCCACCACAGCCATCTATTCTGTGGTGCTGTGCAGTCTGTGGACTACACTACGTTGGGTGTGGGCAATTTCACCCCTGTTTAAATATTTTAAAAAATCTTTTACTATTCTTTTGATGACAAAGTCAGTCCCACACTCTTAATTCTGGGTATCCAGTGTGGATGGTGCAGGTATATTGGAGGACCTCCTCCTGGATATGATCAAGTGACCATTAACAGGTCCAGGCAGTGAAGGGGATCATCATTCCTGACTGGGCCTTGCCCCTCTCCCAGGGTTACATTTGTGTCCAGGTATCCTTGGAGAGGGAGCATGTAGTGTCCACCGACAGACTCTATGCCTTTATAGGCTACTGGGCACGGCCAAAGGTGGAATGCAGTATTTCCCCCTTGACCTCCATTTTAATTTGCTCCTTCCCTACCTTTCTCTCATTTATGATGTTACTGCACTACCCTTGATAGGTGTCGCACAAAATTGCTCATTAATTTGAATGATGGGTGACTGGGTGACACACAGATGCGACAGCATCTTTGGATAGAAAAAGGAAAGAAAACAATAACTTATCCCCTTACAATTCCATTTTAAATTAGTCCTTCCCTGTTTTCCAACTGTTGCCTTTTGTCGTGGTGCCCTGGTGGGCAGTACATGTAATTCATTAATTGTTCAAGTTGTCAAAATGAAGGATTTGTTAGTGGGTGTCCAAAGAAAAATTTTAAAAACGTAAACCTCCCAACTGTTTGTCCGCAGACTCTATAGCACTGCAGAACTATGCGTGCACTAGTTGTGGGAAAGTATACCAGAAATTGTTACTCTTCTTTTGTTTGCACTTCAGGCCCACGCTCTTGATCTTTGGGTACTCAGTGCAGAGTGGGGTGGGCAGGTCGGAGAACCTCTTTGTGGGCTTGCTCCTGGGTCTAGTTAAAGTAGTCATCAACTGGGCCAGGCAGCAGGCCATGGAGGGGGGTTGTAATTCCTGACTGATAGCCATGGAAGAGGCAATGTTCATGCCTGGTGTCCTTAGAGAGGGAGCATGTGAGGGACATCTACCAACACACTACAGGGCCACCACAGGAGCTAGAATGCACTATCTCCTCATGCACTACTATTTTGATTTAGTTCCCTCCCTTCTTTTCCCACCTTTGTTAAAAGCAACACCAACAGTTAGTTTGACTAATCAATACATTATGAATACCAAGAACCGAGACAAATAAAAGCATATTATATTCTACTTATGCACTCAAAAACCTGAAAAAAAATCATTTCAGTAAAAATACCATCTCTCCAAGTTAAAAGAGGCAAATTTGTTGCAACATCAGAAGCCACTTCCAAAATTTCTCTTTATAGTAAAGATAAAATCAACATTAATGCTGATGATCTGAATATGGACAATGACAGCAACACCAGCATCCCAGGCAAGAGTTGGTAAAAATCAGCCCCAGTTGTCCAGTTCTGACCAACATTAAACGGCATTTAGCAGAAAGTATACACAACAGCATCAAGCATGGACGCAAGTACTGTCCAACTTTCTGCTAGCATTTACTGTCTAGGCATACTAGTAATTATAATTTCACTGTACTTTTGGCATTCTTGCTTCATTACAAAGATTTCACAGCTAATACTTTGAACAGCTATGGTTATATAGGAAAATAGCTTTATTTTGCACTAGTATCTACAAATAACAAAGTGAATGACTATTTAAATGGCATTTATGTTTTGGTCAAGGATTAAATATTGGCCAGCACACCACTGAATTTGAATAGTATCTTCAAACGCGTAGCTAGAGCTTTCATCGCAAATGGATTATATCAGATAATGCATTTACTTCACTCACCTGTTCTGCACTGAATTATTAGCCGAAAGTATGGGTCAATTTTCTGGAGTGAGAACACCCATAACTTTTTAACTCAGAGGCAGCGGCATCAGTGATCACTATAGTAAACTAAACCAGAAAGTGGTAACTTAAGTAAGGATTCACAAGCAATATGAAAGTGAAGCCCAGAACAGAAGCAGAAGAGTGAGTCTTTAGTATAGGAGAAGGAAAAGATGAACGATTAAGAATAACTTCTAAAACACAAGTATCCAACACTCGTGTCAAGGAATGAGCATTTCCCAATGCAGTGTATTTTCACCACACTGAAAAAACGTTGTAAGATGGTCAGTTATATAGTTACTTTGTTTGGATAAAAAAAAACTTTGTACAATTACAATGAACTGTATTTCATCTTTCTCCCAATGTTTATAATTACAAAATAAAACAAGGGATCGAAGTTGCATTATGCATTACAATTAGGCAAAACACTTTCCTGTTCAAAGTTACTTAAAGCTTATGCAAACAGTGTATTCAGGGGACTAAATGTTTGTTATTTTCCTTCCTGGCAGATAAGCTCTGCCAATCCATACTTCATTTGCATACAAAATGCTTCATTCCAGCAATCAATGAGAAAGCTGTATTTAGAGCTTATCACAAACATGCAGGGATCGGATTCTTCAGCCTTCTCGTTAAATTCTGGTGATGCATAACAAAACGAAGAGACTGGAGAACTGGAACTGCTTGGGATTTAGAAATGCCTTCACTTCATCTCAATGTGTCAGAAAAAAGAAACATCACTGTTTATACACAGGAACGTATACAATTTAAACCAAAAAGGTAATTTTTGAAGTGTCAAAATGTTGCCATTATTACATTGGGAAATAACCCAGAAAGCAGGTAGGAAATGTCATTTTTAATTTGAACCATTCCGGTTAGTGTCACACAAAACTAAACATATCTTCAAGGGTAAATTCTCATTATATTGAAAAGTACTTTGAAATCTTCTATTTATGAATTTTCAGAATTGTGTTCTCTTTCATACAGCTCTGTGGACAAAAGAGATTTGTAAGCTTAAGGCAATACATATCGCCTGCATCAAATTCCACTTTGATATTTCTTTTATGTTACTAGCAATTGAGATCATAAATAAAAATTCAAAGCAAGGTCTGGACAGTGATTAACTCTTGTTACTTGACCCACTAAACTCCATCCTACACACACTGCACTAGTACAGCTCACATCAACGATCTCATGAAAGGGGTTCAAATTGACCAAACACTCAAC